>NC_056744.1:372758349-372841185 GCF_019279795.1 Protopterus annectens
TTAATCTTGAATGTATTACTTCCATAGGTAGTAATAAATCGAACTACTGATGTCTTATTAGTATTCTCCGCAGTTTTGTTTTGTAATAACCCTGTTCTATCTGACACCTTACCCTTTAAATAAGCTTTATTCAGTATAGGTGTATGATAACCACGATCCAGAAACCTCTTCTTTAAAACTGCTGCTTGAGATTCAAAATCATCTTCGGACGAGCAAATACGTCTAATACGCTGGAATTGGGCTGTTGGTATATTGTTGATGTGTGGTGGACTGTTTCAAATGTATGGGACAGTTGTCTCGCAAGGTACGCTCTCTCGTTTGGCATAATAAGTTGCTAAAGGCTTACTTACAAGCCAAAGTAATACCTCGTGGCTTACGTTTACATGTTGAGCCTGGGGTGGGTTCAGATAATCAGGTGTTTATGTCAAAATGGCGGGCTGTGCAGTTTACAGCTTCTAAAATGTTCATTGAATTATTGGTAGACTACTATGATGTACAAATTACTGAAAGTAATACAATGTTAAGGGCCTGCCAAGAGCGTATTTCTTTATTTTCAGATACCAGACAATATAAGGAACTGTATTCTCAGTTTAAATGTGATATAGATAAACATGAGAGGGAATTACAAGCTCGGAAGATGAAAAAGTATGCCAGAGATGTTAATGACTATAAAAGCAACTTAGTTTATACTTGGAAACAACAGAAAAGAGGGGTTCATTTTGAGTCAAGGAAAACAGGGACTCTTAAACGCAAAAGGGGTAAACCCATTCTAAAAAACTCTCTGGCTACTGATAAAACTGACTATTCATCTAGTTATTCCAACACAGACACTGACAATGATATGGGGGATACAGAGCAGCACAGCTCACCAGCAAGTAAGGCCTAATACCCCTTTAGGCGTGGGGGCCGTAAACACAGTCATAAAAGACACCGAACGGATGTTTTTGTCTAAGTGGAGAATGTGTAACTTTTATGGATCCTAATGGGGACATCGACAGCTCTAATAACAATGTGAACAATCTTGTTGTTAACCTATCTAGATGTAATTTTGATGCAAGTCAAATCAAACTGCTCAACAAAGGGTTGGGCTATGTACCTTCATTTTATGTCTCCCATTTTGATATCATTAAAGATGTTAAGCAATTCACTAGGAGCAATTCACTAGGAGTTTAAATTTGAAGTATTATTTTGCACACCAGTGTCAGGATCAATGTTATGGTATGGATGAATTTTTTCATTTTAAAAAATCTGATTTTCAACCTCCATATAACAGTGTTGTGAAGACCTTTGAAAATTTGGTGATGCAAGATTTACAAACAAATCACTCAGGAGCTTCCGACAAAGTTGCTGCCCAGCTTGCTACCCTAAATTCTATTGTCAACTCATCCATGCGTCTCATATCCTATGCAGCTGATGGAATGAGTTGGGCAGCGGGTACAGGAATTGCTCTTAGGAGACTTTCCTGGATGGGCTTGGGTTCCTTTGTGGAGCCCTTCAAGTCATCTTTCGTGAATACTCCCTTTGATGGCTCGTCCCTTTTCAGGCCTAAAGTGAAGGAAACCTTAACCAGGTGTGAACAGGATGGAAAGACTCTGTGTGACGTAGGGGTCCTTTTTCCCAACCCTACCCTAAAGGTCAAAGGGGAGGAAAAATGTAGTTCCGAAAAGCCCAAAGACCCTTTCAGGACACATGTGGTGAACCCCCCCTCCGGGGACAGAGGAGGGAGTAATAATAAAAGATGCCACCCAAGCGGCAGAGGGGGTCCGCAACACCAGGGCGACAGAGATCACTTCTCTGGGAAGCTCTATCAGCACTCCTTAGAGGAAGCCCGACTGTCCTGCTCTGGAGGCAGTCAGGGGTCACTATCTTTGTACCCTGACGCCTGGCTCAAAATAAGACAGCTGGGTACAAAACATCATTTCCAGAGGGTATTTCATTCCATTTGCCACCCCCCCAATCATAAGGAAAATCTCAGACGTTCCACCCAGTTACAGGGAACAGGCAACAATAGAGGTCCAAACGTTGCTAAGAAAGAGTCATCCATCCAGTCCCAGCAAACCAGACAGGATCCAGAACTTACTCAAGATTCTTTTTGGTTCCAAAGAAGACGGGACTGGAGACCCATTTTCGACCTCGGCAGACTGAACCAATACGTAAAGAAAGAAGTTTTGGATGGTCATGCTTCAGTCTATACTTCCATCCCTTCTTAAGGAAAGACAATTGGATGTGCTCGATAGATCTCAAGGATGCGTACTACCACATAAAAATGGCCAGGCCATCCATGGATCACCTGCGCTTCCAGCTGGGAGCCCATCTTTACCACTTTCGAGACCCATTTTCGACCTCGGCAGACTGAACCAATACGTAAAGAAAGAAGTTTTGGATGGCAATGCTTCAGTCTATACTTCCATCCCTTCTTAAGGAAAGACAATTGGATGTGCTCGATAGATCTCAAGGATGCGTACTACCACATAAAAATGGCCAGGCCATCCATGGATCACCTGCGCTTCCAGCTGGGAGCCCATCTTTACCACTTTCGAGCCCTGCCCTTTGGTCTCTCTACAGCACCTAGAGTGTTCACCAAATGCATGGCAGTGGTCACGGCTCACCTGAGGCGTCTGATTCCATGTGTTCCCATACCTAGATGATTGGCTCCTTACCGCCACAACCAGGCATCAACTCTTTCAGGCCAGAGTCTCCACTCTGTCACTCTGCAATCATCTGGGCATTACAGTCAACTCAGAAAAATCTGCCTTGTTGCCATAACAGCATATCGTTTTTATCGGGGCAGAGTTGGACACCACCACCACCACACTAAGGCTTCCAATAGAAAGAGTCTCTCTTCTTTGTCAACATGTCAGCATTCGGATATCAAAAGACAGAACCAACATCGGAAGTTCTGAAAGTATTGGGCATGATGGCAGCAGCAGTTCTAGACATACCACTAGCTTGTATGCACATGCGGATTCTACAATGGCTGCTGTTCACTCTATGGTCTTACCAAGAGCTCCCCATGACTCACTGTAATCACAAATTCTTGGAAAAAGGACCTTCAGTGGTGGTTGACCTCACTTCATGTCACGATAGGGCGCCCATTTGTGCTACCGCCCTCCAGTGGTCACAGTGACCATGGACGCTTCCCTGATACGGGGGGGGGACATTTTCAGGGAAAGACTGCCCAAGGCACATTGACCGATCGAGACACATTTGCATATCAATGTCATAGAGATGAGAGCAGTACTTTTGGCATTGCAGTACTTTCAGGACTCTCTTCCTCTGGGTACGATTGCGATTCAGACAGACATGTCTGTGGTCTGATATTTGAACAAACAAGGAGGAACTAGGTCTTACCCTCTTTGTCGCGAGTCTCTCAGAGTTTGGCAGTGGGCTGTTTCTACCTAGTGCTTTCTGTTGGCAATGCACATCCCGGGGAGATCCAATGTGATAGACAAACTGAGCAGGGCAATCTTGTTGCCCCATGAGTGGTAACTCGAGAAAGAAATAACGGACAGGATATTCCACAGGTGGAGCCAGCCTTGCTGCAACCTTTTTGCCAGTCACATCAACACAAAATGCAGAAGCTATATTTTGGCCTGATTCCCCTTCTGGGGAAAGACCCAAGGGACGCACTCGTACATGATTGGCCTCCAGGTCTCCTGTATGCATTTCCACCAATCCCGTTGATACCCAAGGTTCTACAGAAAGCAAAAACCCTGGCAAGGACCATCATTCTAATAGCCCCTCATTGGCCTCGTCAGATTTGGTTCCCCTTCCTTCGACTTCATCTTTTGGAGGATTCTTGGATTCTGGGCCCAGTTCCAGACCTTCTCATGCACCCGTCGGGGGAGCTTCATCCCTCTCTGCAGTCCCTGAAGCTCACAGCTTGGCTACTCCAGTTCCCATCATAGCCAGGTTCCATAACCTCTCAAGTAAGACAAAACAGATCCTTTTGTCTTCTCATAAATCTACTAGGAAGCTATACCTTAGCAAATTGAAAAGATTTTCTGTATGGGCCTCTAAAAATAATATTGATCCTTACCAAGCCCCTATGGCCTCCATCTTAGAGTTCTTGAGACTATGATCTTTAACAAAGGAGCTTCAGCAGCAACAGTTCGAGTTCAGTTGGCTGCTATTTCTAATTTTCATCTTGGATTTGAAGGACTGAATATCATGTCTCACAAGTTATCCAAAGCCTTTCTCAAAGGGACTTTTCATGTTAGACCACCTGTGAAATCTCCCTGTTCTCCATGGAATCTAAATTTTATGCTTTCCTGGATAATTCTTCCCCCTTTTGAACCCACTTCATCTTGTGATCTCATATTTTTGTCTTAGAAGACCATCTTTCTGGTAGCTATTACATCTGCCCGCAGTGTATCAGAGCTTCAGGCTTTATCCATCAAGGCTCCCTACTTGAGATTTCATGCTGACAAGAGTATCACTTAGAACAAATCCCTCATTCTTGCCCAAAGTTTCTGTGAAACCAATCTCAACCAAGTTATTGATTTGCCAGTCTTCTTCCCCAATCATTCTAACAATTTAGAGTATAAGCTGCACAAACTAGATGTTCACAGGCAGCTCAGATTCTATTTGGATAGAACAAAAGATTTCAGGAAATCAGACCAGCTTTTTTTTTCATTTTCAGACTCCAGGAAGGGGAGACCAGTGGCTAAAACAATTCTGTCTAAATGGTTATCTGATTGTGTCACCTTTGCATATTCAGCTGCCAATATGCCTTTGCAATACAAGAGTAAAGCTCACTCAACCAAAGCATTTTCTACATAATCTGCTTTTTCTGCCAAACTTCCCATTGATAACATTTGTGCAGCAGTCACTTGGTCAAAACCTCATACCTTTATCACTCATTACAAGGTTGACAAGGCCTCCAGGAACAGGGCCTCCTTTGGATCCACAGTCCTGAGAAATATACTCCCTTGAGCCACCCAAGAGTGATGGTGCTTGGGACGCTACCCATCAATAAAGAATGAACGGCAAGATTGAACAACTTCACATAAAGACGTTATGTGCTTACCATAACGTTCCATGTGAGTTGTTCATCTCGCCTTCATTCTTACATTCCCTCCCTCCTACCCTGCCTGGGCTGATAGATGACTGAGATGCTGGATCCATCCTGGTTACTCAAATTATCTATTCCTTTCTCTGGGAGTGAAAGAATGATATATGATATATGGTATTTGTATACGCAGTAAACAAGATCTGAGGTAATTCACAGGTGCATCATGGGATAGGGACTTGGCCTTGAGCTATTTGAAGACCTTGAGCTTTGCAATTGGCCATATCGGAGCCAAGGGATCGGCTCCGAACCCATCAGTAAAGAACGAAGGCGAGATGAACAACTCACATGGAACATTATGGTAAGTACATAACTTATTTTTTAGTGTCTTCCACATATCCTTAGCTGACACACCAGAATCCTTTTTAATCCATACTCCTAAGTACTTCATTTTATCATGTCCCTATAACTATAGATATTGCTGAACCAATTTGTATGTGTGTATAACTTACAGCTTTTGCCTTTGTTTTTAGCTTCATTCATATTTTTTTCGGGATCCAAAGTTAAACTGTCTCAAAGTCTTCCACAACACTGAATTGTCATTCTCTGGTTTTAGCAAGGTTAAAATATCATCTGTAAGTAGAGCTAGCTTTTCTTGACTACATTACCTATTATAGCCTTGATTTTTGTCAGTCTCTCATTTTTCTTTGCCAATGGTTCTATTTATTTATTTATTTGACATTTTTTGACTGGGATAGTCCAACTGAGCTTGTGCCCTTTTTCAGCACTACATATAGTGCAAATAACAGGGGGAAGAGGACACCCCTTCCTGATTCCTCTACTCAAACAGAAATGATCAGTGAGGAACCCCCACCCACTTTAATTTTAGCTTCCATTTCTTTATGTATCCTCCTAATCAACCTTGCAATTTTATCAAGGAATGCAAATGCTTCCATTGCCCTGCTAATAAACTCCCAGCATCCTCTGTCAAATGCTTTCTGTGCTTCAAGACCCACTATCAACAATGACATTTTCTTATATTCAGCTTCCCTTTGGGTCATCAATGGTGTTCTAATGTCAAATGTTTGCCTCCCTTTCCCACAAATCCACACTGATCAGTGTCTCTCAATTTTGGCATCACCTTTGCCTTTCTTTCAGCCATTCTAGATATAAACACTTTATAATTCATGGTTTAGGATTGAAATGGGCCTGTATGAAGCTGTATCTGATGGGTCTTTACCCTCTTTAGCTGTTACCGACACCACTGCTTTCTTCCAAGATGTTGGTGGTGCTTCTCCTGTTAAAATACTGTTTAAAACCTTCCAGAACTTTCAGTTTTTTCCCTCCTAGCTTCCAAACTTCCACAGGAGCGCCATCTATTCCTGGGGACTTCCTCTTGATTACTTATATGCCACTGTTTGTATCTCATATCCTCCTAGCCTAACTGTAGCCGTGGTGGTGCAGCAGTAGCATTGTTGCCTCACAGCAAGAGGTTTTCCCATTCGATTCTTAGCTGGAGTGTGGGGAGTGCCTTCTCTGTGGAGGCTGCGTGTCCTCCCCGCAGTTGGATGGGCGTTCGAAAGACATGTGTAAATGTGCGTGCCTTTGTGGAAGGTTGAACGTCAAGCTGGCACCTCAACGTTTGTAAAAATCTACTGCCAATCATTAGCAGACCGAAGTTCTGCTTTGGTGACCCCTAACCGGAAAAAGCCGAAAGACAACAACATCCTCCTAGCCTGTTAGTAATTTTGCCTCAATTAGCCTCAACTACCTGTAACATTGGCATATTTAATTCTTCAATAAGCATTTCATTTGTACCTTTTATTGAGCTCCGTATTTCCCTGCTTTATACAAACTTTCATAAAATTTCCAAAATATTTCTAGTACCTGTACAGGATCTCTTATCTCCCTTGTTATGGGCTCCCTAAGCTTGGTGACAACCCCTTCTATTTTCTGTTGCTGGAGTTGTTGCACTAAAAGTTTTTATGCTCTGGCATTATTAAAAAAAAGTGTTGCTTAATGGCAGTCTTCTAAGCTCATGCATATTATTGAGGTAATCTTTATTAACTGCCTTAGCATTCTGCTGCTGCTCATCATCTTGTTCTGTGAGGTTCTCCCTATTCTGCAGTACTTTAACATTTGTCAGTCTCCATAAATAATTCTTGTTGCTTCTTAACCATATCTCTCTTTCATTTCTACCCTGTTTTTTTTTTTATTTTATTTATTGACATTTGATTACTGGGAAAGTCCGACTGGGTAAAAGCCGATTTTCAGCGGAGGCCTAGAGAGAAAAGTTCCAAATTATTACAAAATGTTTTAAGAACAATAATATTACAGTCTTCAGTTTAAATACTTATAACAAATTAGACAAAGTCATGGGTTAAGAACCAATGTATTTATTTTTATTTATTTTATATCATTGTTACAATCTTAAACAACTAGGATGGCTAGAGTTGCCAAATCTACTATTATTTAACCAATTAACAGTTGCCCACAAGATCCTGTATCAACCTACTAACACACCAATACTTACAAACCTGATCACCCCCTATAATAACCTTAAGACCCTACGCTGTTCAAATAAGCTACTTGCACAAATAGGTAAAACTAACAATATGGCTGGCGACTTTGTTCTCTAATACTGTGGGTAATACCTGGAACTCCCTCCCCAGTGACCTAACCTCCCTTTCCTCAATAACACTATTTAAAAGCAAACTGAAACCATACCTTAAATCACATTGGTTATGCCCTTGTGCTAACCCTGACTAAACTACCTCACTTATCTCTGGCTACTAATCACTATACCTGTATAAGCTAGTTACATTTCTGTTAACTATAAAGAGAGTGTGCTTTTATATTTAAACTAAGAAATGCAAGGAAATGTAAAGAATGGCAAAAATCTGTAATGTACCTGCATTTGTAAAATGTCACATAATATAAATACTGTGTTTTGTGGAGCTTTTCTCCCCGGGCCTCTACTGAAAATGGACATATATCCAGTTGGACTAGCCCGGTCAACAAATGTAAAATAATATTTGTTGACCAGGTTTGTCCGACTGGGCTACAAATGCCCATTTTCAGCAGAGACCCGAGGAAAAATCCTCCAACAGAAAATAAAAGTTTTACATATTGAATACATTTAGAAATACATTCATCAGTACTACAGATTACTGCATTACAGTGCCACACATTACATTCATCAGTACCACACATTATTGCATTACAGTGTCATACATTAAACTGTCAAGTGAAGTACATAGAAATACATTCATCAGAGGAATGCATTCATAATTACATATTATATACATAATAGTGCAATAGTTACATAGCTGAAATATTTTGCTAGTTATGTTTGTACAGTGATGTACCTAGAGGAGAAGGTAAAGTAGTAAGTTTGTTTATTGAAGGGGAAGGAAGAGAGAAGAGAAGTAGAAGGTTATAGGGGAGTGTTTACGGGGGATAATTACATCGGTAAGTCCATTTTTCATGAAGGTATTTTTGTAGCAGTTTTGAATTGATTGGGATGTTCAAGGGATCTTATATCTAGTGGTAGGCCATTCCAGGCCTTGGAGGGGTTAAAACTATAGACTAGGTGACCCATTTTGGTCCTTGGTTTGTAGATTTTTAGTAGGCCTTGTTCAGAACTGCAGAGTAATCTAGTGGGTTGGTAATGAGAGATTAGAGATGAGATACTTGGACAGAAACAGGGTTTGTAGAGAATGGAATGAATAATCTGAAACTGATTATACCAAAGCAGGTTAGGTAATACTAGCCAATTTAGTTCTTTTAGTGAGAGACAGTGATGGGACTTGTAAAGATTTTCGGCAGCAAATCTGGCAAGCCTGTTATAAGTTTTCTAACTTGTTTTAGTAGTCAAGTGTTGAGGCTGATGAGAATTTGGGAGCTATAAAGTAAAGTGGGTAAGAGACAGGCATTTGAAAGGGTTAGTTTTGCTGTTTTGGTAAGATATTCTTTGTTTCTATAGAGGAGACCTAGCTTGAGATGTGTTTTTCAGATGGTTATTGACGTGTAAATCAAAGGTTAGTCTATCATCAACAGTAACACCTAAGAGTTTTTTACTGGTGTCCACCTGTATTTGAGTATTATTTTGTGACGGTATGGAGATGGAAGACTTTATGTGGTTAAGGTTTTTAGGGAGAAAGAGTAATAATTTGGTTTTCTTTAGATTAAGGATAAGTTGGTTTTCAGATGGTCAGTTTTCTACAGAGTTAAAAGAGGACTGTGTGTCCGATTTTAGTTGCGTTGGTGATTCAGCAATAGTGATGTGTAGAATCATCTGCGTATTACATCAGTGAGGATCCAGGACAGGAAGAGTAGAGAAGGTTGGTAAAGATGTTAAAAAGAAGTGGCCCAAGGCTGGAGCCTTGTGGAACACCCGTTTTAACAGGAAGAGGAGGGGAGAAAGCAGAGAGCCATTTGACTGATTGGAGTCTCAGAGAGATAACTGTTACACTTCTCTCCATCCACCATATCTTGGTTTAAGTTTGCTAGTTTAAGGAGAAGTTTGAGAGACTGTATCAAAGACTTTAGAGGTCAGTGAAGAGACAGGAAATAAGTTTTACTGTCTCTAGCTAGTGATACACAGTTTAGGAAAGACAGGAGAGCTGTTGTAGTGCTGTGCAGGGGACGAAAGCCATGTTGGGTGGGTGTGAGTAGATTTTCTTGCAGAAGGTAGTGTAAGACTTGATTGTGGTGGTGAGAGTATGGCTATGGGTCTAAAATTAGTTATATCTTTGGAGTTTCCTCTTTTGTGTATTGGAAGGGTGTAAAATTGCTTCCAGATGGAAGGGACTGTGGATTCCGTAATAGAGCAGGTTATTAGAATCGAAACTGGGAAAGCAAGAACATCAGCAGCAGCCTGAAGGAATGCAGAGGGAATGTTGTCTATGGATGTGGAGCAAGGTTTTAATTTAGATTAGAGTTTTAATATAGTTAGTGGAGACAGGTTTGAGGAAGAACGTAGTGGTGTAGGAGTTACTACTGATGCAAGGTATATGACAATTTAGTAATTAGAAATTTTAGACAGTTTGCAGATAAATTAAAGGCAAGTTAGTGTAATACAAATAGGAATTGCAATATGAAGTGAAGTAAGAACAGGCTTATGGTATATTTAGAGAGAAAATCAGAGAAGAGACTTGGCAGTAAGAAAGAAAGTGAAGAAGAAAGAGAAAGGAGATAAAAGGAAAGTAAAGGTACTTGATCTGAAGTTGTTAATCTTCTTCCTATTCATCACTGATGGGTTCGGTTCCAAGCCCTCAGAACCGAGTCGGCCTTATACCAAGCTTGCGTGCACCAAAAACTCTCAAGCTAAGCTGCTACCCACAATGCCCTTTACTCAGTTACACCAGATCTCATTTGCCACTCAGCCGTATAGCAGCGTTTCACCGAGCTCTCCAGCTAAGTGCTTTTTTCGTAAATATTTAGTACTTTGAAAAAGTTTTTTTCTTCCTTATAACTTGTTCTTGTCCTATATTGCTACTGCTCTACCCACAGTTATTTCTCTCTTACCATTGTTGGTAATTTCTTGGTATCTCTAACTTTCTACCTTTACGGTATCTTGTTACCATTGTTGGTATTTGTTTTTTTTCTCTACTCCATTTCATCTCTTTCCTCTCTCTCTCCCTTGTGTGCAAGAGTGTGTTGGGAATGTCTGAAAAGAAGGAAACTACGGGATTTAAACACTGCTGTTCTTGCAGTGGTAAATTGCCGAATAGTGAGCTCCATGAAGAATGTGTTTACTGTTTGGGGGTTCCGCATTTGTCGGCGAAACCCCTGTATGATATTTGTGCTAGTTTGTCAGCGGACGCTGAATGAACATTGTAACAAACTTATTTTAAATGGCCTGCTTGTTTCACCTTTCTCTGAGGCCATTTCTGCGATGGAGGTCTCACCCCCTCCTGCTTCGGATAAGAAACTTCCTCGATCGGACCCCTCTTCACTGGCTGGTGACAGAGGTAAAAGTCAGAACCACAAGGCCCCATAAGTCATCGTCTGAACATCGTTCTGCCTCCTCGGTGCCGACTACCACATCAGCTCCGAGCTCAGCTCCAATGAAGTATACTGAGGTAGCCTAGTCGGCGCCCACCCCGGCACCAACAAATACGGCACCGCCTACCTCTTTGATACCGACCAGTATTACGTCTTCAATACTGACCAGTGTTTCCATGTCTTTATCTGCACTGACTTCGCCCATTTCGACCCCGTTATCAGTTCCGACAATATCCTCAGAACCGTTCCTATCGTCCACTCCTATAGTGACTTCTGCTCTGACCATACTGTTATCACCTGTTGCAAAATTGGAATCGGTGCCATTCTGCGATACACCACGGACCCGATACTCATCCCAATATGGACCAGTTTGCTGGACAAGCCTGCCGCCCCTTTTTGGACCGGCCTGACTGTCCTTCAGGTGCATCGGTGAGATCCACCAGGAGCCTTTCCGAATTGAATGTGATGAGACTTTTTGATCAGCTGCTGACTGCTAGGGGAATCTCAAATCTGCCTAGACCCTATACCACTCCTGGATTTGAGTCTATTTCTCCAGCAACCCATATTTACTCTCCTCCCTTGGACCCCTCGGTTCCAAGGCTCATCTTTCCAACTTTTACTAGAGGAATTCCTTTCTCATCGCTGACAGCAACTCTGTCTGAGGCTCTGAGATCCCTTTGGGTGCCGGTTCCGTCAGAACCCACCCTTCCTCAATCTCATGCTTAGGTGGTCGAGCACCTGGTTCCGGTGTTAGTTCAGACAGTTATGTCGGCCCCAACTTCGGAGCATAGTGTGACTACTGCTCCGAGCTTGATTGAGGCTCCGTCGCTGGGGGTGGTCCGTCTGGGGTGGGGTGTGACCCTGGTTCTGATTCTGTCTTCTTCGGTTCCGGGCTCCCATTCCTCTTCGGTCGGGCCCGCTTTCTGGGTGATGGAGAGGGCCCTTGCTGCCAGCAATCCTCCACAGTTGGTTATTCCCCCAGTTCCCTCTGAGCCGTAGCTATCAGAGCCACCCCCCAGTACTCCGAGAGCGCAAGGCCCAGGAGACCGAGTCTTCTTCGGATGTTCCCACTAAAGAACCCCCTCAGAAACAGGTGTGTGAGAGGGGAGACACGGACTTCCCGGAGCAGTCACTCACAACGAATATGAACTACGATGATGGGGAAGGGTCCCGACGGTCACCCTCTGACTGTTTCCTTCAGGGACATCATGGAAATCTTGAAACATAGGGGTAACGAAGTCCTCAACCCTTTCCTCAGAGGAATCTGCAATCCTGCAGGCCTTTTGCTCTCGGCCCTCTACTTCTTGGGTTGACCCCCCTATCGATGAGTTGGTTAAACTCATCGTGCAACTGGCTTGGAAGAACCCCGACTCCGTTGAGGCCATCCCCAGGAGATCAGACAAAGTACTCTCCCCTCCAGAGGATCAACCCCATTGATCCAGAGGCTTGCCAGTGAACGCTATGGTGCTGGCGGCTGCTACGAAAAAGGACCTTGCAGAAGAGAGTCCTGCTGTTCACCCACCCAACAGCGAGTCCCGGGCAGTGGACAGTTTAGGGAAGCGGTCTTTGTGTCAGCGACCTTTGCGGTTAGATCTCTGTACTTTACGGCACATTTTACGAGGCTCCAGAGAGATCTCATCTCCGAACTCTCCGGAACCCTCGCGGGTCAAGTATTAGATGGAGTATGAAATAAGGTTGCTTCCCAACTTGCCACCCTAGAATCCATATCTAATTCATCCATGAGGTTGCTGTTGCACACAACTGAAGGAGCAGCTAGAGCTGTGGGTGCAGGCGTCATGAGACGTCATGCCTGGATGCGCATCTGTGACTGCGCGGACTCCAAGTCTTCCTTTCTAAATGCCCCTATCGTGCCCTCAGCTCTGTTTGGTGTGATGGTCAAGGATACACTAGCCAGGTGCGAGCAAGACTGGAAGACCTTGTCTACTGTTGGCCTACGCTTTTCCAAACCTCAGCGTTCATTCTCCAGGAACCAGAAGAGCGGAAAACTGTGGCACAAGAAGTTTCAAGGTCCTTTCCGAGACACATGCAATGAGGACTCCTCCAGAGGCAGAGGGGGTTCCAATATTGGAAGACGTCTCTTTCGTGGCAGAGGGGTCTTCAGAACCAGGCTGCAGAGATTCCTTCTCCGGTAGACCATATCAGCGCTCCTAAGGCGCTGCCCGATTGCTTTCCTCTGGAAGCAGTCAGGGCACGTTTCTCTCTGCACCAAGATGCCTGGCTGTCCATTACAAACGATCAGTGGGTGCAGAGAATCATTACCAGAGACTACCATATTCCACTAATATCCTATCCAAGACCTCCAAAATCCCTTCCTGATGTTCCAACCAGTCAAAGGGAGGAGGCAGCTTCCGAGATACGAAAGCTACTTCAAAAACACGCCATCCAAAAGGTCCCCTCAGATCAGTGCAGATCAGGGTTCTACTCAAGATTCTTTTTGTTGCCAAAGAAAACAGGGGACTGGAGGCCCATTCTGGATCTCAGTCATCTAAACAAATCAGTAGTTAAGACCAAGTTCCGCATAGTCATGATTCAATCCATCCTCCCCTATCTGCAGGAGGGTGTGTGGATGTGTTCATTAGATCTCCAGGATGCGTATTACCATATCAAGATGGACACGCGCTCCAGGAGCCTCCTTCGCTTCCATCTGGGAGCCAGTCACTACCAATTCAGAGCCCTGCCTTTCAGTCTGTCGACAGCCCCCAGAGTGTTCACGAAATGTCTTGTAGTAGTAACAGCTCATCTGAGACTTCAGGGATTCCAGGTGTTTCCATATCTAGACGATTGGCTCCTAACCACCCCCACCAACCGTCTCCTGGTCAGGGCCCTCCGCTAAACCTTGGCCCTAGCAGAGTCGTTAGGCATCACCATACACTGGCAGAAATCAAACCTCCATCCATCACAACAAGTGAAATTCATAGGGGCAATATTCAACATGCAGTCAAGCCTAATTTCTCTTCCTCCCCATAGACTTCAGAGACTTAAGGCACAAGTTCAGGTGATACTCTGCCAAAGCAAGATGTCTGCAAGGGAGATTCTTCAAGCCCTAGGGTCTATGGCTGCAGCCATCCCCATAGTTCCCTTATCCAGACTACACATGAGATTACTACAATGGCTCCTTCAGGCCCAGTGGATTCAGAATCTCCACCCCCTGAACTTAAAAGATTCTCATCAGCAACATTTGCAAACAAGTTCTCGTCTGGTGGATGCCTACAGATGAAAATCTTTGGTGTTGTCCCTTACAGGCTCTTCAACCCAGCGCCATGGTGACCACGGGTGCTTCCCTGATGGGGTGGGGGGGCCACTTCCAGGGAAAGTCAGTCCAAGGCACGTGGTCCGATGTAGAGGTCAATTTGGATATCAATATTCAGAAGTTAAAAGCGGTGCTGTTGGCGTTGCAAGCTTTTCATCCGCTTCTTCCATCCAGAATGATTGCTGTCCAGTCGAACAACATGTCCGTTGTCTGTTACATAAACAGGGAGGGACCAAGTCTTACCCCCTTTGCTGCAAAGCCTTGAGAATCTGGCAGTGGGCGATAGCTTCCAACCACTTCTTGATCGCAACGCACATCCTGGGGAGCTCCAACGAGATTGTGGCCAGACTGAGCAGATGCATACTTCATCCGCACAAGTGGTCTCTCAACCCAAGTGTGGTAACAGAAATTTTCAGTCGCTGGGGCCAGCCATGCTGCGACCTTTTCGCCTCCCCTTCAAATGCAAAATGCAGCAGCTACTTTGCCCTCTTTCCCTGTCTCTGGGGGTCACCGAGAGACGCTCTAGTCCACGATTGGCCCACGGGTCTCCTTTATGCTTACCCTCAGATTCCTCTGATTCCCCTCTTTCTGCGGAAGGCGATTCGGTTGAGAAGCAAAGTGATCCTCATTGCTCCATTTTGGCCTTGTCAAGTGTGGTTTCCCTTCCTCCGACCTCATCTGTTACGACCTCCTTGGATCCTAGACACTCGTCAGGACCTAATTTCTCACCCACAAGGGCTGACTCCTCCGAATCTGTCCACCCTCAAGCTGACAGCTTGGTTTCTCCACTTCAAGTTAGTTGCCAGGCAAGAAACCCCTTCTTCACCTGTCCTAGATATTATTTTGGCTCCTCATAAACGATCCACCAGAAAACTTTACAAGGATAAATGGAAGAGATTCTCTATTTGGTCTGATCAGGAGCTACACCCGTTCTCAGCCCCTGTAGCCACTATTTTTCATTATTTGGCTGAGCTGTTCGACAAAGGTGCCTCTGCTTCTACCATTCGAGTCCATTTAGCAGCTATTTCCAACTACCATAATGAAGAAGTACCACTTATCTCCTCTCGTTTTTGTAAGACCTTCAAGGGTATTTTTCACAGCAGGTCTCTCATCAAACAGCTGGTGGAGCCATGGAATTTGTCCTGGGCCCTGCAGGCTCTCTCTGCCCCCGTTTGAGCCGGCTGCCACCTGTGACCTAAAATTCTTATCTTGGAAATCCTTATTCCTGGTGGCTATAACTTCAGCAAGACGAATTACAAGCATTATGCATCAAAAGCTCTTATCTGATCTTTCATAAGGACAGAGTATCACTTCAAACTAACCCATCCTTCATCCCCAAAGTGGTTTCGGATTTTTCCATTAACCAGTCCATTGAGCTCCCTGTGTTTTTCCCAAATTACTCAAACAAGGGAGAATACTGCCTACATTCCCTGGATGTTCATAGACAATTACACTTTTATCTGGACAGAACTAAATCATTCCGCAAGTTTGACCAACTTTTCATTTCCTTTGCAGGCCCTAGAGTGGGAGGTGCAGTATCAAAAGTTACTTTGTCTAAATGGTGCAGGGATTGCATTGTTTTCACATATTCACTTATGGAGGGATCCAAATCGGGCCAAATCAAAGCTCAAGTCAGCTAGAGCTATTGCAGCATCTGTTGCCTTCCATTCTAGGGCCTCCATGGATCACATTTGTACAGCTGCCATTTGGGCTAAGCCCCACACTTTTATCAAACATTACAAATTGGATCTGATCTCCAGAGGAAGAGAGCGGCCTTTGGTTCAATGGTTCTCAACAATGTTCTTCCATAAGGGCCACCCATGTTCTCCAAGTAGCTGGGGACTCTGTCCCATCAGTGATGAATAGGTAGAAGATTAACAACTTCAGATAAAGAAGTTATGTCTTACAATAATGTTCCATCTGAGTTGTTGATCTTCTTCCAGTCATCACACCCTCCCACCGAACCCCTCCTAAGTTTCCGGGCAGATCTTCGTGGTGTATTAGGGTTTCTGCGCAAAGATGGCCTCTGGCTTATTCCTTTTCTGTATGTTGCATGCAAACTCGATCTGAGGTAACTGAGCAAAGGGCATTGTGAGTAGCAGCTTAGCTTGAGAGTTTTTGGTGCACGCAAGCTTGGTATAAGGCCGACTCTGTTCCAAGAACCCATCAGTGATGACTGGAAGATCAACAACTCAGGTGGAACGTTATGGTAACACAACTTATTTTTCACGTTTAGGGATATAGGTTATCCTGGTTTTGAGCAAGAACAGTGACAAGATTTTAGCTAGGAAGTCTTGTAGAGTCGTTTTGAAAGATTGGAGGGAGGTTATAGACCTGATGGATACAGATAAGGAGTTCCAGGCCTGAACCTTGTACGAGTACAGACAGTACCCAGCATATTTGCTGGGTTTGTAGACAGGGGTTTTTGGTCACTGGATTGCAATAACTGGCTGGGAACATAGTGATGTAGAATGTGTTTTAATGCTGGACAGGTAAATGGATGCTGGATAACTTTAAAAGTGGTGAGAAGTTGTGTATGTTAGTTGAGGTTGATGTGGCAGTTCTAACCAATTTAGGCTTTTCGGTGCTGTACAGTGGTGGGTTCTGAAAGGGGCATGCGCTTCAAATTTAGCAACTTTGTTATATCATTGTTCAAGTTTCAATTTTTGTGAAGCCTGGAGGTTAGTAAGGATGGGAGCACCTTAAAGAAGAGTCAGGAGGAGATAAGTAGTGGAAAGTGTAGTTGTAGCTGCATTGGGGTGATAGTTTTTGACTGTGTAAAGCATCCCTAGTTTTTGATAAGTTTTTCTTATGCAGTTTTCTATATGCAGGTCGAAGTTAAGGTTATATTCTGCTATCACCCCTATTAGTTTGCTATGAGAAGGGACTTCAGTGATAAGGACTTTAATTTTTTTTTATGAGAGAGAGATTTAGGGGGGAAAAGTATTAGTTTGGTCTTTTTTAGGTTGAGCATGAGTTGTGAGTTATGAAGCCATGTTTCAGTGGCTGCTAAAGCTTCCTGAGTAATTTCTTGGAGGTGTACCATGTTGTCAGATGTGCAGGTGAGAGTGTAATCTTCTGCATATTGTAGTAGGGTGGCCTATTGTGTGGAAGTATGGAGAGTGTTGGTGAAAATGTTAGAGGAGGGGGACCAAGTATAGAGCCTTGTGGTGCACCGGTGGCAACTGAGGTAAGGAGGGAGTGTAGAATGCAATTTTACCAACTGATACCTATTGAACTGGTAACTTTTGAACCATAAAAAGGTGGGCTGAGAGAGATCTAGTGATGACATTGAAGATGTTTGCTTTGACAAACTGTGTTGACGGCTTTAGTTAAGGCTAGAAATAAGGAAAAGACTAGTTTGCCCTTATCTCTGCCTTTATTGACAGTATCTGTATAGGTTAGAAGGGCAGTGCCAGTACTGTGGGATGGATGGAAGCCAGGTTATGTAGGGGATAGGAGTTCTTCCTGCAGGAGATAGTCTAGCAATTGTTTTTGAATGCATTTTTCCGAGTATTTTCATGAGTGGAGATAAGATTGTGCTACAGGTCTAAGTTCTTAATGTCTGGGGAATTTCCTCCTTTGTGCAGAGGGATAATGTGACTTTTTCCAGAAAGAGGAAAGATTGGATTCCTGGCTTGATCTATTTTTAAGGATTGAGACAGGATAAACAATGCTATTGGCTGCTATTTTTAGGTACTAGCTTGGAAGGCCATCAACTGAAGAAGAGCATGGTTTAAGTTTAAGAATACTTTTATATAATTAAAATAAAGAGCCAAAGGACTTTATCTGGGAGGGAGCAAATCACCAGAGGAGGGAAAGGTAATAGAATGGGAAGAGGCCAATAATTTAATTTGAACTGCAGGATAGGATTACCTTCCCTGTCAAGGACTGATATCAGAGTATAGCAGATAGAAATAGTGGGGGGGGGGGGGTCCTAAATGAAAGACTACCACTGGTAGAGTTTTTAGTAGAATCTAGAACAGAAGCTGCCATTAAAAAGGAGTAATTAGTAGAGTATATAAAATATTGCATGATAACTAAGTCACTCAGACAAGGTTAGAAAGGATTGGGAAGAGAGAGTGGATAAGCAATTGACAATGAAACAATGAGAGGACATATGTATGTCTCCCAAATATGCAACAAAATCTAGAAGATGTAGAATTTTGCTTGGAAATATTTACATAGATATTTTTATACCCAAAGTAGACTCCAGAGAATTTTTCCTCAGATAGACAGTAAATGTTGGAAGTGTGACTGGGAAGAAAGCAGTACTTGGGAACATGTTTTCTGGGAGTGTAGTGAGTTGGTGGACTTTAAGGATTCTCTGCAGGGTGTACTGTCAGATACGCTGGGTGGGCAGATTGGTGTGATGAGAGAGATGATTTTTCTGAGCTATGGTACAGAATCGGAATTGCCTAGACACATGGTAAGGCCTTGCTGTGTCTAGTTATGGTGGCTGCCAAAAAAAGCCATTACTAGAAAATGGAAATCCGTGTAAACCAAACCATATTAGATGTAGTGAATACAGTAATAAGAGGTAAAACAACTGGAAATGAAATCTTTAGAAAAGGATAGAAGCAAACTACATAAGAAAAAATGGGAACGATACATACAGGAGAAGAATGAGGTTTAAAAGAAGTCAAAACTTAAGTGAGCTATGTAATGTTTGACTGAAAATGATTGAGTAGATTGTAAGTGATGTATAATGTATGCAACTAGGAGTGTGTCACTATGGTTTGTGATATAAAATGCTTGCAACTAGGATTGTGTCGGTGTGGTTCATTTTCATTTATATAAATGCATGATTGCTTATGTTGTAAGTAATGGTTTAATAAAGATGTTTCTTTAAAAAAAGGGGCAAGGATTGAATAATTTATGTAATGTTGCTTAGGTTATATGATGTATAGCAATATATGTGAAGTATGTTAATGTTAATACAGTTTGCTTACTTTTGTATAAATGTAAATTTGCCTGTGTCACAAGTGATAATTCAATGAAGGGCTGTTAAAAAATAAGTTTTATATAGGATGTGGGCACAGGTTTGACAGTGGATGTGGTGATATTGTGGCTGCTGGGCAGGGTTGGGATTAGATGCTGAGGAATCCTTGGTTACAGATGCTATACCATCTATAAAATAAGAGTTAAACTGTTTTGCAGTTTCGAGTGGTGAGTTGTTGGGAGAGGGGTTTGGGTTAAATTTTTTGGCTGTGTTGTAAGATTTCTTTAATGGGTGCCCGCAGTTTTTTAGAGTTGTGTTTAGTATTTTGAAAGTTGCTATAGTATTGTTTTTTGTCTTCAGTAATTTGCTTTTTAGTATGATTTCGAAGCATTTTGAAGTTTTAAAGATACTGAGGTGTTTTATATTTTTGCCTTTTTCCATGCTTTTTCTCTATCCTGTGTTAGCAGTCTACTTTTTTTTGGATAGCCATATTGCATTATTTGTTTTCAGTCTCTTCCTTTTAGGATATGCAAGGCTGTTTAGGTTATGTAGAAAATTTGTATTGAATTTAGTTACAACATCGTCTAACGGGAGGATTTTTTGGAAGTTCCATTTAGTTGATGACGGTCTACTAATGAACATTTCTGGGTTAAACTTGGAAAGGTTAAGTGTTATATATATATATATATATATATATATATATATATATATGTGTGTGTGTGTGCTGTTTTATTTGGATGCGTGTGATATGTCTAGTGGTATAGACTGGGAGATGATCACTGAAAGTGTCAGACATTGTACCTGTGGTGGAGTATTTGGTATGGTTTGATACTAGGATTCTAATAGAGAATTTCATGCTATAGGGCTATTAATTAGTTGAGTGAAACCAAATAAGTTCATGCAAGATGTAGGGGAGTTGGTCACGCCAGTTGACATTCACATCACTTAGTAATATTTTTCCTTGTGGAAATGTTAAGGTTATCCAGTGTAGGAGATCTTCCAGTATAACTGTACTGTCGCCAGGAGGGATGTAAAGGACAGGAATGCATACCAGTGTAGGAGATCTTCCAGTATAACTGTACTGTCACCAGGCGGGATATAAAGGACAGTAATACATACCAGTGTAGGAGATCTTCCAGTATAACTGTACTGTCGCCAGGAGGGATGTAAAGGACAGGAATGCATACCAGTGTAGGAGATCTTCCAGTATAGCTGTATTGTCACCAGGCGGGATATAAAGGACAGGAATGCATGTTTGTAATTGTTTTGACGAGAGCAATAAGAAGCTCTGCTGAGTTGAATTTTGGTGTTGGCTTGCTGTAAGGGGAAATGTAAGTATTGGGAAGTATTAAAGCAATATCACCACATTTTCTCTTTGTATGGTCATTATGGATGATGACATTAGCCAGGAGGTATAATTTTTGGAGTTGTTTATGCTGAGTTTAAGCCACGTTTCAGTTACAGCAACTCAGGTCAGTTTATAGGTCAGTGTGTATCTGAGGGCATTATAGCCAGAGCAAAGCAATTAACAAAAAGGTGCAAATAAAGCAGATTTTCTGTCATTTCCTGAGACGAAATACCTGAAATGCGGAGTATAGTCTACTGGTCAAACAAAAGGAGACAGTGGCCAATTTAGTTAGGGGCCTTTCAATCCCAGATTTTTAAACTCCACTTTAATTTTATCCCACTCTCTAGCTATATTTTCATAAGACATTTCTGTCTTCTCTAACTCCTGAATAATTTCCACTACCCATTCCTTAAACTCTTCTCTTTTCAACAGATAGAGGGAAAGTGCCATTGTCTCATTTTTATTATTGCACTGCATTTTTATTTTAATTATTGTCATGTTGATCTGAAATAGTTTTGATGCATATCATAACTTTCAATTAAATGCAGATGTTCATGTAAAATGTAAGTTCTGCCTAGCCCAGTGTTTGTATCTTGGGGATTAATATGTAAATTCACTCCAAACTCCCACTACTGAATTCACATCTTCCATGCCAAATAGTTTCATTTTTTTTTCAAAAGTCTATCTTTGTTATCTTCCCTTCTGCAAATCAAATTCCAGTCCCCACCTATATGTAATATTCCCTTCTGAAAACTGATTATTTCTCCCAGAATTTTCTTAAGCTCCATTATAGCAGTTTTAGGTGGAATGTAAGTACATGCCAGTGTAATCCTCCTCCCTTGCCAGTAGCCACTTCATCTTCCATTATTATCTTTTTATCCTCTTCTATTACTATTGGAGCTCCTCTTGCAATTAATATAAGTACTCATCTTTTCATTTGTCCCAGGTATTCCACTAAGTAACCATCCTGAAAACCTTTCTTTATCAAATTCATGTGTTCAGTTCTTTCCAAATGTGTCTCCTATAGCATAGCTATTAATATAGTTCAGTACTTCTATTTCTGTATACATCTGTGAGACCATTAATATTTAAGGATCGTATTGAAAAGGTCATTGTTAAAATGTCATTATTCCCACCTTTTATTTGTAACAGCTTTTTTAAGTATCTTAGTTCCAGCTTTTGTTACATGCACACACTAACGTTTTTCAGGTTGACCTTTTATACAGTTGTTCTTGTGATATCTATTTGAGCCTATATCGCATCTTACAAAACTATCGGACAAAAAAAAATACACCCCCAATCACCACAAAAACCTATTAACTTGATATTAATACACAAAACTATGTACGTCTTCAAATATTTTTTACCTTTCTTCTGTAGATTCTTAGACTTTTTTTCTTTTTATTTCCTTCTTGGAAGCTTTGCCTTTCCTTGATGCAAGTTTGTTTCCCCCTTTCTGTTGTAGAGTAGAAAGATGCAATGTTTTTCTTTTGACTACCAGACTTTTTCTTGGAGTGTTTGTTTTCAGCTGAGGGAAGGGCATCTTTGTGGTGCTTCTGTTCCTGACATGGAATTGGTGCTTGTTGGTGTTTCTTGCTTCTCTACTGTTATTACCTAAACTTTGCTGTTTTTGTGGTGGTTCTTCAAGGTGCTTAATTTGTTTTGGGTGATGACTGAACACTGCCACAGCTAAGGGTTTCATCTGTTTATTTCACCTACTCTTCAGAAAAGGAAGGAGAGGCTTCAGTGCCAGTAATACAGACAGGCCTTGTCAGCCTGCTAGTCCAGTTGAGAGTCAGCACAAGTAGCACTAACATCAGGGAGTTCTGCACTGATATCTTCTTACTCATCTCAGTAACCATTGAGGTT
This sequence comes from Protopterus annectens, assembly GCF_019279795.1. Classification (NCBI taxonomy): domain Eukaryota; kingdom Metazoa; phylum Chordata; order Ceratodontiformes; family Protopteridae; genus Protopterus; species Protopterus annectens. Next base: position 372,780,800 of record NC_056744.1, read on the forward strand.
TCTCATGCAAAAGTTGGCCTCGCCTAAGTTATTAAAGGTCTCTTGAGTTACCAAAATTCTTTTGTCAGTGTCACAGCTTGGCTAACCATCCATGGTGGTATTTGTCAAAAGGTACATGTTGCAGTGGTGAATTCAGGTACTAATTGTCCATCCCTCCATATATCTGCTTCTCCCAGTACTTCTCTGGATCTGTTTCTAGTTCAGCTTCATCAGTGTCAGACCATGAAGTATGAATTTCAGTGGTGTCTTCGATACTGAAACCTCTGACGCCAAGCTGTGTGTCAGTTCCTGTGGTCATGATTTTGGACTGTGACAAATTGATTGAGGCAGTATTTGTTGCACTGAATGAGTTGGCTGGGCTGTACACTTCACCGGGTGTCCAGAGTGGAGCTTGATCTCCCATACCAGCTTTTCCAGTTGACACCAAGGTTTTCAGATCAGGATGCAACACAACTGACCTGATGTTTGCAGTGAGAGAGATAGGTGAGAGGAAACTAGAGATGAGGAAAGAGCCCAACTTGGCATTCCTAGCCTTGGAAAAAACATGACAAGGTCCCAAGAAAGCTGATTTGGACAGGTCTGCTGTGGTTCAAAGTTCCAGAAACATTGGTAGAATTAGTGCAGGCTGTGTACAAGGACCCACTGACTCCAGTATGAACGGTGTTCGGCCTCAGAGGGGTTCCCATTGGGATTGGATGTAAGTCAGGGTTCAGCTGTGAGGCCACTGGTTGATAGACTGTGTTAGCAAACAAGTCAGAAGGGACGGTTCAGCAAAGTTGCTGTATGCAGACCATGTGGCATTACAGGCAGACTCTGAGCAAGAACTTCAGCAAAGGATTGAGGAATGGAATGCAAAGCTGAAAGCATATGGGATGAAACTGAATACGGCTAAGATGGTGGTAATGGCAGCAAATGGAGGAAATCAGAAGAAGCTGAAAATTGTGTTAGAAGGGAAGATAGTGGAACAGGTCAACAGCTTCAAGTATCTGGGAGGGGTGGTTGAGGAAAAGGGAACTCTAAATGAAGAGGGCCAATGCTAGAATCAGAGGGTCTGCAATCAGCTGGCATAGTGTGTCAGGTGTAGTGTATGACGGAAGAATGCCAAAGAAGCTGAAAAGTAAGGTGTACAAAACAGTGGTGTGACCAGTATTACTGTATGTTCCAGAAACCTGGGCAGTAAAGGCAGAGCAGATGAGTAATCTAGAAGTGATGGAAATTAAGTGCCTGTGATCGGTGGTAGGTGGCACACTGTGGGACAGATAAAGAAATGACAAGAGCAGAAGCCAAAGTGGCTGCAGTTGCAGACAAGATCCATGAGAACAGATTATGTTGGTTTGAAAGCAGAAGACAATCTGATGAAGATTTGGCACAGACGGGAAGAAGGTAAGAGGACAGGAGGGTATCCAGCAAAGAGTTGGATGGATTGTGAGAAGATCTGAGACTGGCATGAATGTTGAAGTAGGGAAGAGAGTGGCACTGAATCAAGAGAGATGGCGATAGTCAAAATGACACCCCAACCCCATGTATAAAATGAGGGAAAGGGGGCTGATGATGACCAAAGATTTAATTGCACCTTTATTTGATGCCCATCCTGCCAGCAAAACTTGAGATGCGTCATCTCTTCAGAAGGAGATAGTCAGGAAGTCCTGCCAGACTAGACAGGGTTTAGATTTTACTCAATATTCTTTTTAATATCAAAAGAGAACTAACCTGAGGCTTGTAGACTCAAGTGGATTAACTTCATTTATTGCTCTAGTAGAACCTTCAGGATGGTCTTGTACAACAAAATGTGAATGGATGTGAGGTTTTAGACCTTCAGGATGCTTATTTACAGATGAAAGTGTTTCAGGAGGCACGTGCACTTCAGAATTGCAGACTATCACCACCGTTTCCAAATGCTCCCATTTGGCCTCATCTCGGTCCCAAAGGTGTTTACCAAATTTCCTGTCCATGATGACAGTGCATATGCATCTGCAGAGCCTTGATGATGTCCTTGTGTGGTTTACTGTTGCATTCATTACTTCGAGAAACTCTGCCACAGGCTGTGATGCGATGTTCCACCATCTTCCCCTTGTCCTACACTTTTTTTTAACACATTGCAGACCCATTATCCAAGAAAACAACACTGTCCAGGGAGCACTAAGCAGCTGCACTTTAACTTGGGACCGAGACTGCATCCTTAGCCAATAGTGCCTTTTAAGGACTTGCCCCATAACAGCCTTGGGTACTGCATCAACAGAATCGTAACCACATCTAAAAGCATGCTTCTCCAACTGCGGGATTGGATCGAGGTGGCCTTCCTGGCCATGTCCTGCACTCCCCCCACAGCTTTCCATTTGCTACTTCAGGACATGTTCCTGGTACTCTCTCACGTTATCTCCCTTCATTATCAGGGACCGTTACTGTGTGGAGCCAATTTAACTATGTTGATGGATTCAAGGGGCACAGTATCAGGACCTGCTGTGGGCTTTATTGTACAAGAATTTATAAAGATTCTGTACTGTGTAGCAAGTCTGGCCTCTTAGGTGTAGGGACATGGAAGCCTGGCTCTTGGCTCTTTGTAACAGACACATCCAGAATGGCCTCCGGGATTGGAAGAATAGTCACAGGTTTTTGTGACTGAAGTCCCAGAAGTTTCGTAGGCCTTTACTGAAGTGTAGAAGCCTCATAGTATGCCTTTGGAAATGCTGTGTCATGAGATAAAAGAATGGATATCCGAGAGGAATCCAAGGCCAGAGTGTTGGCATTATCTGCATCATATGATAAGGGAGACAGATGTCTGGGATCTGTAGTTCAACTACTCGCCCTCTTCCTGAATCCACTGTGTCAGTGCCTCTCACTGGTGAGGTCTCCGTCCTTATCTTGGAGGGCCTGATTCCTGACACAGAAGGCTGGTCTGCTTCAGGCTGTAAACTGTGGAGGAACTGGAAAAGGCCCTATGTTAACTCAGTCTTGTGACATACGTTGGGTGAACTAAAGGCTGTAGACCCATCAACGGGCCAGCTTTGCGTTATGATGGTCCAATCCTTTGAACAGGTCCTCTGACTTTGGGCAGCCATAGGGGACTTAGGACACTTTGGGAGGAAGTCTGTGTTCTAACTTCTGAGTAGCCTTGCACACATCTTCCACAATGAAGAAATACAAATCATCATCTCTCTGCTTAATTAGTGGATACTGTTCTGGGATAGAAAACGTCTCATCCTTTCCCATTAAGTCCCATCACTGTGGACAAGTGAACAATGGCCATTCTGAAGAGTTGAACTGCAGATGGCGTGGCAGCCTTCAAAGGAGATGCATGAGATGCTTCAGCTGTACCAGATATTAGGGCTGAGGCTTGGCCAAACACCTTTGTGGTACTCTAAACTGGGACCTCCCTGGAGTTGGCTAGCTCTGTGGTCTCCTTAATCATCATCTTCTACTTTTCCTTTCTGGAGAGGCTGTATAGCTGGTTATTGTCTGACAACATGACTGTTTTTGGAAAATAAGCTGCAGGCCGCTGCTCTTTTAGATAGTCCTGAGTGGCTTTACATCTCACTTAGAGGATATTAGGCTATCTTACAAGCACAAATAATGTGCTCCAAGCCCTAACAGCAGTGCAGTGGTCATGTCTGTCCTTCAAAGATATTGGTGTTTGGAGATGTGTGTACTTTTCTGGGGCAGCATACCCAGTGCCTTCATACCTGGAGAAGCCACAGAGTCATCCACTTGGAGGATGAGAGGCGTATCTAACCAAGCAAAAATGGCAAAACTCAACAATACAGCACTCGCAAAACTCCACCTAAATAGATAGCAAAAGGTTCCCAACAGAGTGCTTATCTGCCTGCACTGAATTGTGGTCTGTGCAGAAGTGTTCTTTATTTTTTTTTTCATGTAAATAGCAAACACACAGCAAGAAAGAACTAAAGATATGTGCCAGCCTTTATGTCAAGTATATGGAGATGCCCAAGGTAAAAGCTGACATCAGACTAGCCAAGAAAGAATAGTGCTGATCTCTGAAAGTATGCCCAGATGTCGGTTTTCAGCCTGTGGCAGAGTTCCTTGAATTAGTGACTGCAACAGCGATCACAGTTGAACATTTGCAGTTTTAAGTTAACTGCCTGACTGATTTTTTCCTACCTTGAGGACTACCTATTTGCAGTTTCTTCTCAAAATGAGTTTATTGCAGTGGTAGTCTTGAGTCTGTTCCAGTCCCCAGGTATCAAAGGCAGCCTAGCCCAGTTGCTGCTGTCTCAGTGCTTTACATTTATAGGCTGCACAGTCTAGGGCAATACCCCCCCCCCCCCCCATAGACTGGGCTCAACTTCTTCTCAAAGTTTCTGTTCTCAGGTTTGACACTATTACAGTTTTCCTGTCTTTTAAAGATTCTGTGTCTGATGGGCAATAGCCCCACCCCTATGATCCCTCTAGCTGGGATTTTTGAGTTTCTGTATTAGGTACAGTGGTCATGGAATGTGGACCCGATGAACTTACAAGGTCCACATTTGTTATGTTTACAAACCACATCTGTCATGGTGAATGGTTGCCAGTTGTCTCCTCTCGGGCAAGTCTGTTCCACCTTTCCCTTATCTGATGACAGTGACCATGAATGTGTCAGCCATAGGATGGTGAAGCACTTCAGAAGGCTGACCGTTCAAGCTGTCTGGCCATCAAGTGAAATCTCACTTCATGTTTAACCATACTTCATATGAGAGCATTTATCTTTGCTCTTGAGCCCTTCTAGTACTTCTGCTTTTGGGAGCCATTATTACAAATGCAGAATATCAGTTGTGTAGTATATAAACAAGCAGGAAGGGGGCAATCCATGATGCTACCATATATTCCAGGAAGCTTTGATGATGTGAGAATGGGCCATGTCCAATAATTCGTTCCTGGTGATAATTTAACATTCCATGGAGGTTGAATTGGGTGGCAGAAAAACTGAGCATGTGCTCAATAACCCTTTTAGTTCATGGGTGAACTTCATCAGCTATGTCTGTTTGAAAGTATGCCAAGTATATAAGACAGTTAAGCAGATGAAGGGGCAAAGTGACAAGCACAAATGTTTCCCAGGTTTTTACATTTTTACTCACATGGATAAATTGATGGGCCCTGAATGGTTAGAAACTCTAACCGGACTGCTGCAAAGATGATGGCATCAGGTTTGATTCTGCAAAAGTTAAGGTTTTCCTAGGAATTGGAAAAGGCAGTTTTTTTTCCCAGTTGGGTCTGCCATGCCTGAATTCTTCCACTCAGTTTTGTTTAACATCCATTATTCAAAGTCAATCAAAGGCAGAATCTCCCAGTACAAACAGTAAGTAACGAGTGATTAAAGGCATGTGTGATGCATTTAAGGTTGATAGTAGTCTGAAATGTGGCACACTGACCGAAGTTATATTTGAGACTTTGGTCTTCCATGTGTAAGTCTCCATTTATTCTTCTGATGTGTTCAAAGCACAAACTGAAGCCTTTTGGACAAGTTTGGTTTGACTGCAAGTTTAACTGCAGAAAACACGGATTATTACTTTAGTTTATGCCTTTTGAAAAGTTTCAAAATCATCCAGACATACTGGGTCAAAACTTGTGGGATGGTTGGTGTAATTAAGATGAGTTTGTATTTTGTGGTCAGAGTAATTACAGTAGAAGCCGCGGTGGTGCAGCGGTAGCGTTGTCGCCTCACAGCAAGAGGTTCTCCCATTCTATTCTCGGCTGGAGCACCTTCTGTGTGGAGTCTGCATGTCCTCCCTGCGGTCGAGTGGCATTCGAAAGACATGCGTGAATGGGCTTGCCTTCGTTGGAGGTTGGGCGTCGGGCTGGCACCTCGGCAGAATAAAAATCGACTGCCAATCATTAGCAGTCTGGAGCTCTGCTGTGGCGACCCCTAATCGTGAAAAGCCGAAAGAAAAACAAGAAGTAATTTACTAATACAGTAATCAAATTTAATGTTAGTTGTTGTTGCTGTCTTTTGGCTTTTCCCGGTTAGGAGTCGCCACAGCTGAACTCTGGCCCGCTAATGATTGGCAGTAGATTTTGACGAACACCGAGGTGCCAGCTCAACGTTCAACCTTCAATGAAGGCATGCCCATTTACGCATGTCTTTCAAACGCCCACCCAACCGCGGGGAGGACATGCAGACTCCACACAGAAGACACTCCAGCCGAGAATCGAACAGGAGAACCTCTTGCTGTGAGGCAACAACGCTACCGCTGCACCACCGCGGACTAATCAAATATAATGTTAGCGATGAGGGCAATTAGTCTGATGATACTGAAGGAATCGTAGGCTTTAAGGTTCTTAATGGCTGCTAGAGGAGTAATTTGCATATTCTTGTAGTACCCAGTCACACTTTGTGCAGTAGTTCAGCAAAATATTCTTTCTGCAATTAAAAGTACAGGTTTGTGGAGTAATATGTCTTAAGATCTTAGAGCAGTTTAACATAATGGGAAGTTTAAAACTATTCTTGAGCAGCTGAATGTATGATGTTCTTCGTGTTTCACTGTTGCAGTCATCATATTTGAGTTATCTGCTTGCTGTAGCCCTCAGAGGGCCTGATTATCAAAGTCTTGGGTCCTGCGTCAGTTGATGTCTCATCTTCCGTGACGTCAGGTAGTTGGGTATAAAGCATGCAGCCGACGCCATTGCATCAGTCTTTCTTGCCGTGCGGTGCCCGAAGCAGAAGCAGTTCGCAAGTGCCAGTCGGCCGACTCCTGAAAATTTCGATGTTAAGTTGTCAATCTCGCCTTCATTCTTGCTGGATGGGTTCGGAGCCGATCCTCGGCTCCAACTCGGCACTTGCTAAGCTCGAGAGCTAATTTTACCAGCTCGAGGCAACCCTATATCCCATGATGCAAGGCGGAGACTACCCAGATCTCGTTTGCAGCTTCGCTAACGAGGTGCCTTCTTTTACCAGCTCCAGGTAAGTGAATAGATTTGAGACTTTTCGTCTACCCCTCTTTAAATTTATATATATATTTGTTTTTTGTTAACCTTAACGACTTACTTTAACCCTATTCCCGTTAGTGTTCCCTTTTTTTCGAGTAATTTATTCCCTTTCCGTAGCTTAGGCCTTAGGCCTTCCCCTCCCTAAATTTTTTCCTGTCAGAGATTGTTTGGGTATGACTGTGTGTTATCCCTGTTTATTTTAAATAGTTGGATTGGGTGTTTTTGTGTGTGTGTTACTGTATTGCATTTCCTCGACACAGTTATGTCGAAGGACACTAAGGTCTCAGGCTTCAAGAAGTGTGACTCGTGCTGTCAGAAGATGTCTCTGACAGACGGTCACACTTCTTGTGTTTATTGCCTGGGACCTTTGCACCTGCAGGACTCTTGTGCTATCTGTCATGCCTTCAGCCCAAGAGTCCTGCAGGAGCGAAGAAATAAGCTGATATTAAGGGGCTTATTAAAGCCCGAGAGCTCCCCGACTAAGTCGGCGCCAGGGAAGCCCTCAAAACCTGTTAAGCCTTCGGCTGAGAGTTCCAAGCCGTCGGCTTCGGGTTCACCCTCACCAGGGTCGAGATCGGCTCCAGCCGGAGCCGATCCTTCCACCTTACCAGTCTCAGTATCGGCTCCATCCAGCACCGATACTGCCCAATCCAGACATTCAGTGTCGGCTCCGGCTGGAGCCGACGTATCTTCGGCTCCATTGGCTCCATCGATCTCAAAAAAGAGATCTCGATCCCCTTCAGTAGAATCCATACGTTCGGCTCCGAGATCACCCTTGCTCTTGGAGCGGAGCCATCGGAGCCGTTCTTCTCGGTCGTCCAGGCTGTCTGATCACGACCTCGAGAGAGTGGTGAGTAGACTATTAAAGTCTCAGGCATTGGCCCAAATACTCCATAGCCCATCTCAACAGACGGTAGCTATTTCACATCCACCAAACATTCCTCCTTCGACTCTTACAGAGCTCGGAGCTGGAGCTCCTCGGAACCGGCACCGTTGTAGCTTCGGAGCCGATACCACCCCTTTCGGCTCCGTTGTCCTCTGCTCCGATTTCCTCCTTGAGGCCTTCATTGGAGGGATCCGGGCGTCTGGTCTCTCTCGGCGGCTCCGAGGGGGCGAGTGGCATCGGACCCTTGTCCGACCCCATTCTCCCTCTTGGAGCTTCGGCGTTGGTGAGCTCGGCCCCGACACCTGCCTCGGAGCCTTCCCTCTCGGTGAGGCCTGGGGTTCCTATCTCTTCGAAGCGGGAACTTTCTGGTCTCTCTGACGGGGGAGCCTTCGAGGTGATGAGGAGTGTACTAGCCCCTGGGCTTTGTCAACGGACAGTTCCATCAGCTCCTCTCACTACAGTGCCTGCTGACGTCTCTTCCCACTCTCTTGCTCCCGGACCCAGAGATCCAACGCCTCAGGTTTCCCCATTGGGAATATCTTCCTCTTCCGAAACTTCTCCTGATCCGTCAGGTGAACCCCCGCGTAAGAGGAAACATCTAGACTCCCCTGAGTCTACTACATCAGATACTGACCTGGATGAGTCTGAGGGATCCCCAAGGTCCTCCTCTGAGGATGTCTCATTCTCAGACATCCTTGAACTCCTTAAGCAGAGGGGGAACTGGCCCTCCCTTAATCCTTCCGAGGACGAGTCAGTATACCCGGAGGCGTTCGGATCTCGACCCTCCACCTCCTGGGTGTCTCCGCCTTTCGACCCTCTTATGGAGGTAGTGGCTCGGAAGGTGTGGATGGCTCCGGATTCGGTGGAACCTATCCCTAGGAGGCCTTCAAAATTTATTACGGCCCCACAAAATAGACAATATTTAACAAAGGGTGTCCCAGTTGATGCCATGGTGGTGGCTGCTGCCACCAAGAAGGAACTAGCTGATCCTTCAGTACCTGTCCATCCTCCTAACAAGGATTCTAGGACTATGGACAGGTACGGCAAGCGAATTTTTTCTTCAGCGACTTTTGCCATGAGATCGCTGAACTACTTATGCCACTTCACCCGCCTTCAAAGAGATGTTCTTAAAGAGTTGGGAGAAGTTTTACAGGATCCGTCAGCTGCTGGGTCTCTGGATAAGATTAGCTCACAGCTAGGAATCCTTAACTCCATTGTTAACTCCTCCATGCGGCTCATTTCTTATGCAGCGGATGGAGCGAGTAGGGCCGCAGGCACTGGAGTGGCTTTAAGGCGTCAGTCCTGGATGCGGCTTTGTAATTTTGCAGACCCCTTCAAGGCGTCCTTTACAAACTCCCCCTTTGATGGGTCGACCTTGTTCGGACCTCAAGTGAAAGACACTTTGACTAGATGCGAACAAGATGGCAAGACTCTTTCTGCCGTAGGAGTCCGTTTCTCCACCCCTTCAAGACCTTACCCCAAAGGACAGAAGGGAGGGAAAATGTGGTTCCGCAAATCTCAACGAGTCACGCCTGACACACGAAGTCAGTTTACCCCCAGAGGCAGAGGGGGTAACAATAATAGACTCCGCCCTAGGGGCAGAGGTGGTCCGCAGAATCAGGGTAGCAGAGAGCCTCTTTCTGACCAACCCTTCCAACATCCCTGAGATGTTGCCTGATTGTCCGCCTTCGGAGGCAGTCGGGGGGAAATTATCGCTGTACCCAATAGCCTGGCTTTCCCTTTCTCAAGACAAATGGGTACAGTCAGTTATATCCGAGGGTTACAAAATTCCCTTTATTCAAACCCCAGTTCAACAAAAGGGAACCCTTCCAGACGTTCCACCCGGTCTAAGGGAACTAGCAGTACTAGAAATATCAAAACTGCTAGTAAAAAGAGCCATCCAGCCAGTCCCAGCGGACCAAATAGGATCCGGAATCTACTCAAGGTTCTTTTTAGTTCCAAAAAAGACAGGGGACTGGAGACCAATATTAGATCTGAGCAAACTCAACAAGTTTGTAAAGAAATCAAGATTCCGGATGGTCACGCTTCAGTCCATTCTGCCCTTTCTGGGCAAGGACAATTGGATGTGCTCGATAGATCTTCAGGATGCGTACTATCACATAAAAATTCACAGACGCTCCAGAAGATGTCTCCACTTTCGGCTGGGAGCCCTGCCCTTTGGACTCACTACAGCCCCCAGAGTGTTCACCAAATGTATGGCAGTGGTTACGGCTCACCTGAGACGTCAAGGATTCCAGGTGTTTCCATATCTAGACGACTGGCTCCTCACTGCCACCACCAGGCATCAGCTTCTCCAAGCCAGAAATTACACCATTCACATTTGCAGAGGGCTAGGAATTTCTATAAATTTCGAAAAATCTGCCTTGTCGCCTTGTCAATCTATTACTTTTATAGGCGCAAGATTAGACACCGTACAACTTTCAGCAAAGATAACAGACCAAAGTATCTTGGACATTCAAAGACACGTCCAGGTGATTCTTCTCAGCAACAAAATTTAGGCCAGATTTGCTCTGAAGGTATTGGGTCTTATGGCAGCCGCCATAACACTTCTTCCCCTTGCCCGTTTTTACATGCGTCTTCTACAATGGATGCTATTCACCCAATGGTCTTTTCAACAACTTCCCATGCGCCATGAGATCATAGTAACTCCAACTTGCAAAAGGCATCTGACTTGGTGGATATCGTCCCCTCAAATCCATCAAGGCAGACCTTTTGTTCCTCTTGCCCCGGTTGCCACGGTTACATCGGACGCCTCCCTGATCGGGTGGGGGGGGCATTATCAGGGCAGAATGGTCCATGGCACTTGGCAACCTTTCGAGTACCATCTGCACATAAATGGCCTGGAGATGAGAGCGGTGCTTTTAACGTTGCAAGCCCTCAACGACTCTCTTCCCCTGGGAACTATTGCAGTCCAAACGGACAATATGTCCATAGTGTGGTATATAAACAAACAGGGCGGAACCAAGTCCTATCCACTGTGTCGAGAGGCTCTCAGACTTTGGCAATGGGCAATCTCCTCTCACCGGTTTCTGATAGCAATGCACATCCCCGGGAAATCCAACATCATAGCGGACAGATTGAGCAGAGCTATTCTCATGCCTCACGAGTGGTCTCTCAAACAATCAGTGACGGAAGAGATTTTTCAGAAGTGGGGCCTTCCTTGCTGTGACCTTTTCGCTACACCTCAAAACAGCAAATGCCCAGACTTCTTCTCTCTCTTCCCCCTTCCAGGCCATCCCCCCAGAGACGCTCTAACCCAAGATTGGCCCCGGGGACTTCTTTATGCTTTCCCCCTTTTCCGCTGATACCTCAGCTAATTCAGAAAGCAACCGCCTTGAGAGCCAAGTTGATTCTCATTGCCCCTTATTGGCCTCGACAGATATGGTTTCCGTTCCTACATCATTATCTCTTGGTACAGCCATGGCATCTGGACCCGGTTCCAGATCTTCTGACCCACCAGTCGGGTCAACTGCACCAATCCATACCTTCTCTCAACCTCACTGCTTGGTTGCTCCACTTCCATCCTTAGCCAGGCTTCCTATGATTTCTAATCCTGTACGGGATATCATAGTAGCTTCCCTAAAATCTTCTACCAAAAAGATTTACACTAGTAAATGGTGATGTTTCTCTTTCTGGGCAAAAGCTAGGAACATAGACCCCTATACTGCTCCAATTCATTCGGTATTGGACTTCCTAGCTGAGATTTTTCATTCAGGATCCTCTTCTTCCACAGTGAAAGTTCAACTGGCAGCCATTTCAAATTTTCATATAGGCCTTTTGGACCACAACATTGTCACATAAACTTTGCAAGGCATTCCATCGAGGTATCTTTTTACTGAAACCTCCAATTAGAGACCCCCCACCACAGTGGGATCTAAATTTAATTTTAACATCCTTGATTCTTCCCCCGTTCGAACCTGCAGCTGCCTGTTCTTTGAAATTGCTTTCTTGGAAGACACTTTTTCTAGTTGCCATTACTTCTGCCAGGAGAGTATCTGAGCTTCATGCTCTCTGCATTCGTCCTCCCTATTTAATATTCCACAAAGATAGGGTATCTCTAAGGACTAATCCATCTTTCTTACCAAAAGTGGCATTGCAGACGAACCTAAATCAATCCATTGATCTTCCAGTGTTTTTCCCGAATTATTCTGATAGAGCGGAACAAAAGTTACATTGTCTTAATGTTCACCGCCAGCTCAGATATTATCTGGACAAGACTAGAATTTTTAGGAAATCTGATCAACTGTTTCTATCCTATGCAGAGAGCAGGAAAGGCCTTCCAGTTTCCAAGGTAACTTTATCTAGATGGCTGTCTTCTGTGATCACTTACATTTATCAGCTCAGAGGCAGAGAGTTGATTTCTAAGTCAAAAGCCCATTCTACCAGAGCTCTAGCTACATCTACAGCTTTTCAAGCTAGACTTCCAATATACACTGTTTGTGCAGCAGCCACATGGGCCTCTCCTCATATCTTTGTTTCACATTACAAATTAGACTTGGCCTCCAGAGACAGAGCGAATTTTGGTTCCACCGTTCTCAAGAGTCTGTTCCATTGAGCCACCCAGGATAGAGGTGCTAGGGACGCGGTCCCATCCAGCAACAATGAAGGCGAGATTGACAACTTAACATTTAGAAGTTATGTACCTACCATAACGTTCCATCTCACCTTCTTTCTTGCGTCCCGCCCTCCATCCCCCTAGCCTGGTCAGACCGGGAAGATTATGCATCTTCTATTAAGAGGTTATTCCCTTTTTCTAGCTGTTCAACTTCTAGTGTCACTAGATTAGGTTGATCCTTTCTAGAAGGTTATGATGTTATTTAGTATTGTTATTTTTCTTCCTCCTCTTCAGTTGGAAGAAAATATTACTATTTCTTTAGCTACCAAACGAGATCTGGGTAGTCTCCGCCTTGCATCATGGGATATAGGGTTGCCTCGAGCTGGTAAAATTAGCTCTCGAGCTTAGCAAGTGCCGAGTCGGAGCCGAGGATCGGCTCCGAACCCATCCAGAAAGAAAGAAGGTGAGAGAAGACAACTAACATGGAACGTTATGGTAGGTACATAACTTCTAATTTTCGAGTTTCAGAACCTAAGTCTTCAACTAAAGCTAAGTACCCCATTGGGGGAACTTTTTCTTGCTATAAACCGATGTCAGTAAAAGTCAATAATTGCATTTCTTGTGGAAAGCAAATACCTCATAAAGATTTATATTTGTACTGTATTCCTTGCCTAGGCCCTGACCACGACGTACCTCGCTGTCGGTTTTGTGCCGTATTTAAACCACGAACTGTTCATCGTCTTTATATTTTCGCTTCTATATATTTTGGTGCTTGGTTAAATTATCCAGATATGTCTCGGTAAGCCACCCGACTACCGACATTCTGAAAAGACGCAAAGATAGACAGCGACAGGCCACCTAGGTCCAAAGCTGCCAATGACGCTTCTCCTAAGCTAGTCGCCATTTCACCGGTACTCAGTGAGGCGCTTTCGCAGCCCCTGATACCCACTACTTCAGATTCGCAGGCCTCTACTGAGACCCATTCGGAGTCCAGTATGCTGCGAGATACTTCAACTGTGGAACCTGCGGATGTCTCTACCTTAGATGGGTCCAGAGTCGCTGTGCAGGCACCGGCTTCTGAGGGTGTATTCAGGCCTACTGACTTGCATATTAAACTGACACCATCTTCTTCTTCAAGGCCTAAATCTCAAACCATGCCTAGGAAACAGACACCCAGACCGCATGGTCAGGCCTTTATGCCTAAAAATCAAATAAGAATGGCTGAAGACCTTGATGTTCTTCGTGTTTCACTGTTGCAGTCATTACATTTGGGTAATCTGCTGGCAGGTTGCCCTCAGTGGGCCTGAATATCAAAGTCTTGGGTCCTACGTCAGTTGCTGTCTCCTCTTCCATGACGTCAGGTCGTCAGGGGTATAAAACGTGCAGCCGACGCCATTTTATTCAATCTTTCTTGCCGTGCGGTGCCCGAAGCAGAAGCAGTTCGCAAGTGCAGGTCGGCTGACACCTGAAATTTTCGCATTCGAGTTTCAGAACCAAAGTCTTCAATTAAAGCTAACTACCCGTTGAGGAAACTTTTTCTTGCTCCTTACCGATGTCATTAAAAGTTAATAATTGCATTACTTGTGGGAAGCAAATACGTCATAAGTATTTTCATTGGTACTGTATTCCTTGCCTAGACCCAGATCATAACGTGCCTTGCTGTCGGTTTTGTGCTAGATTTAACCAACGCACTATTAAGCATCTGTATATCTTTGCTTCAGAATATTTTGGATCCAGATTTAAGTACCCTGAAATGTCGTTCACAAAAAACGCAGGGAAAAGGACACAGACCATCGAGGTCCAAAACCGATGAAGCTTCTCCTAAGCCAGTCGCCAGTACTCAGTGAGGCGCTTTCGCAGCCCCTGATACCCGCTACTTTTGAGTCGCAGGCCTCTACCGAGACCCATGCGGAGTCCAGCATGCTGCAAGATTCTCAAGAGTATTGTACCCGCGGATGTCTCTCCTTTGTACTGGGGCACCGGCTTCTGAGGGTGTTTTCAGGCCTCAACATTTCTATATAAACGGATGCCAGCTTCAAAAGCAAAAACAATTTCTAAGTCTAAAAAACTGACTCATGAGCCACGTGCTCAGGCCCCTATGCCTAAAAAACAGGTGATCAAAATGGCTGAGGACTTAATTACCTTGATCAGGGGTTCCCAATTCCCAAACCCCCCCCCCCTGGATAAGAGGCCTAGGCAAGACACTGATTATGAATCTTCAGATCAGGTTTCTATTTCTTCTGATTCCTCTTCTTATCAGGAATTTTCTATTTCTTCTGATCCCTCTTCTGATCAAGAATTTTCTATACCACCCTATGAGGATTCAGACGCAGAAGAATCCATCCTATCTGCATTTCCTCCTGCGGATTATTCTTTGGGAGAAACCTTGCATACTATAAGGGAATATTTTTATTGGGAGAGTCAGGATTTCTCAGAATCAAAAAAGAGGCTTAGGGATTTCCTCCTCCTTCCTCAGCATAGGCCTTTGGCTATACCTCCTGTATTATACATTGTTGTGTTTTCGGAATCAAGCATGGCTCCTGATTCCCTACCTCCGGCTCCTAGTAAGCCAGACCGATATTACAGGGTTCCTGACTCCCACAAAATGTTATTCAAAAATCCTGCTGCTGATCCTGAAACTATCTCACAGGGTCCCAAAGGTGTAAAGGCCTCTACAGCCAAGAATCGTACCCCCTCTGCTAAAGATTCCAGGGCGCTGGATAGATGGGGAAAGAAGGTTTATACGTCTGCAACCCTGGCAATTAGGGCCTTAAATTGTCAGTTTCATATGCTTAAATATCAACAGCATATTATGGGATTATTGAAACAGAAAATGTTGATTTTTGAATGTGTGGAAAATAAAGAATTACAGGAATTATTGCATGCAGCAGAACAGGTTGGAAAACACTTTGTAATGTGGTTTTGATTCCTTGGAGGCCTCTTGCAGGGCCACAGTTGGATCTGTGATTAGAAGGCATGCCTGGCTCAAGGAGCAAATTCTGCCTGATCATGGTAAAGCTAAATTGTTGGATGTACCTTTACAGCGTGATACTCTGTTTGGTAATAAGGCAGAAGAGGTTTTAAAGAAAATGGAAGGCAAAGCTTAAATCTATGCAAACTGTAAAAGATTTCTTACAAGTGAAGCCACCCAGATTCAGTAGGCACTGACCTACTAAAAATTGGTCCTTTCCTGTGTCCAACAGAGCCTCACAAGGCAAATCCAGGTGCTCAAAAGGCTC
This sequence comes from Protopterus annectens, assembly GCF_019279795.1. Taxonomy (NCBI): domain Eukaryota; kingdom Metazoa; phylum Chordata; order Ceratodontiformes; family Protopteridae; genus Protopterus; species Protopterus annectens. Next base: position 372,796,419 of record NC_056744.1, read on the forward strand.
TAGATACCAATCACAGGGTTCTTACAGGTCAAAGCAGTGGGGTGCATCTACCTCCAAATCTGGAGGAAACAAAGCACAACCCTGCAGTAAGCAGTCTCAATGACTTCCCACTACCATCACCAAGCACTTATCTTTTGGCAGCCCCCTTGGGGGGGAAAGTGGCACTTCATGCTCAAAATTGGCAGTTAATAACCCAGGACAAGTGGGTATTAAACATAGTATCCCAGGGGCACAGATTCATTTCCATACCTTGCCAATTCCAAACAGTTGGCCAGATCTGCCACAAAATCAATGGGCAGAGGCTCAGAAACAAGTTACGTCCTTCATGGATATGGGGGGCTATTCAACCAGTACCAGAACAGGAAAAAGGGCAGGGATTTTATTCAAGACTGTTCCTGGTACCCAGAAAAGACTATGCCTGGTGACCAATACTGGATTTATCGATTTTGAACACATTCTTGGACATCCCAAAATTCAGAATGCTGACTTTACAACAGCTTCTGCCCATGCTGGGCAAGAACGCTTGGTTTGTGACTGTAGACTTAAGAGGCATACCTGCATATCCCAATAAGGGAATTGCCTCCACTTCAAGGCAGGTCTTGTGCATTACCAATTCTCTGCACAGCCCTCTGGCTTATGTACTGCACCCAGGGTCTTTACAAAGTGCCTGGCACCAGTAATTGCATTTTGCAGACAAAGAAGCATACAAATCTATCCTTACTTGGATGACTGTCTCATTCAAGCAGAAAACAAAGACATTCTTCAGCATCTAGCATTTGTAAAAAGGCTTCTAACATGCCTAGGGTACACAATAAACGAAAATAAATCACAACTGGTACCCTCTCAAAAAATTACATTCCTGGGTGCAAGCTTGAATACAACTGCCCAGATGGCTTACCTTACGCCAGACAAACAAAGGCAACTGACTACTTCAAACAGATGGCAACAAAAACCCAATTATCTGCAAGACAAATTCTGCAGGCTTTGGGGTTCATGGCATCCTGCATTCTACTAATTCCATATGCAAGACTGCATATGAGGAAACTACAATGGTATCTAAAAAGTTTATGGAGTCGACATTGTCAGAGTCTGGAAACAATGCTTCCTCTCATTCCCTGCCTACAACAGGAGTTTCTGTGGTGGGCAGAGACATGTCACCAGAACAAGGGACGGTCTATCACTCTACCCTCTGCCACCCAAACCATATCTACAGATGCATCAGACTACGCTTGGGGGGCCCACCTGGTGGGGAGATGCATTCAGGGCATATGGAGTCCAAAACAAGTGCATCTGCATATCAACCAAAAAGAGATGTTAGCTGTTCAGAATGCCCTGACAGCCTTCAAGGACTTACTTAGTCTAGGACAACTACTGATAAAAATGGACAACACCACAGTTATGTGGTACATAAACAAACAGTGAGGTACACATTCTTACCCCCTTTGCAGACTAGCCATGACATTGTGGGACACAGCCTTAACTTACCAAGTACATCTTCAAGCTCAATTCCTGCCAGGAAAACAAAATACTCTGGCAGACGACCTAAGCAGAAATCTTATGGACCCTCACGAGTGGAAATTGGATCCACAAGTCTTCAGCATGATAACAGAGAAATGGGGGAGTCTGGACATCGATCTATTTGCCTGTCCCCAAAATTATCAACTGGACAAATTCTGCACAAGGACTTATCACACAGAAGTGTGGAAAGTGGATGCCCTATCCTTCAGTTGGAAAAAACTATCAGTCTACGCCTTTCCTCCTCTGCCTCTTCTCCCCAGGGTCTTACTAAAGGTCAGACAGGAAAAACCAAAAATGATCCTAATTGCCCCGGACTGGCCTCGCCAGCACTGGTACCCAATCCTAAGGAATATGTCCCAACTCCCTCCCTTGGTACTTGCCTCAAATACCTCATCTACTGTCTCAGCAGAGCAAACAAATCCTGCACAATCAGCTCCAAATTCTGAACCTGGCAGCATGGCTGATCATGTAATTATTCAAACAACACCTCTCAGTAAATCTGTAATGGATGTCATTTTGGAAGCCAGAAAGCCTAGTACTAGAAAATCTTATGCTGATAAATGGAAGAGATTCTGTGCTTGGAACCAAGCACAAGGAGCAGACACAGCAAAGCCAAATATTCCTCAGATTTTACAATACTTGTCCGAGATGCTTGACAAGGGCCTATCTTTTTCTTCAGTAAAAATCCATGCCTCTGCCATCTCGGCTCATTACAACACAGAGCCTCCCATCTTTTCTCATCCTCTGCTAAAACAGTATCTTAGAGGGGCCAAAAATTTAAGGCCTCCCAGAAGATCACCAACTCCTGCATGGGACCTCAATTTTGTGTTGGAAGAGCTCACCCTGCCTCCTTTTGAACCAGCAGCTACTGCGGATATAAAGCTTTTATCTTGGAAAGCAGCTTTCCTTCTGGCAATCACTTCAGCAAGAGGGGTTTCAGAACTACAGGCCCTCATGGCTGTGGAGCCTTTTATTACATTTTACCCGGACAGGGTGTCCCTCAGGACCAATCCTTCCTTTATGCCTAAGGTGGTATCCAGTGTGGCTCTTAACCAAACTATTCACCTGCCAACATTTTACCCAAGTCTGCAGAATAAGGGGGAGCGGATTCTGCATTCTTTGGACGTACACAGACAACTAAGATTCTACTTAAACAGGACCAAATCTCTAAGAAAGTCTGAGCAACTACTGTTGGCATTTACTGCAGGATCAGAGGGGGAGGCTATATCAAAGCAGACTATTGCAAAGTGGATAAGCCACTGCATTCGTTTCTGCTACTTGCGTAATGGAAAACCTTTGCCCAAGGGAATCTGGTCACATTCCACCAGGGCTGCATCTACCTCAGCAGCCTTTCTCAGAGGAGTTCCAACCAAAGACATTCTAGAAGCTGCTACTTGGAGCTCTGTTCATACCTTTACAAAGCATTATCATTTGCCTCTCTTCTCTAAGTCCAGGGCAGGCTTTGCCACTGCAGTTCTGCAGGGCCTTATAGCTGCTCCTAATGCTATTTAGTTCCAGCCTCCCATCCATAGCTTTGGGATTCTACCCAAATGTAATGACTGCAACAGTGAAACACGAAGAACATAGTACAGTTGTGTACACTTACTTGAGTCCCATCTACTAATAAACATTAAAAAAAATAACACCAGAAACTCGGCTTGCTCTATCGACACAAGCGATTCCTCTCATCAACAACCAAACTCACTCTCTCTACTACATTTCTCTTACCCTCTCTCCTTTATGGTGCCCCCCTTTTAACTAATCTACAATCATCTATTAAAACTAAACTAGCTACCTGTTGCAACAAAATAGCCAAATTTGCCACTAGTAACAAAGCTTCAACTCGTCACTGCACACACCACTCCATAAACTAAATTGGCTCGAACTTCCCAACTACCTCTCCTACACTCGGCTCACATATGCACACAAACTCATTTTTCAACCATCCCTCTGTCCCGCCCTTTCTTTTACCTTTAAAATTCACCAGACTCAGACTTCTCAGATCCACTAATCAAAACCTAATAGAAGTCTACAGACCCCTTCGCCCCTCAGGACAAAACCTCCTCTCTCTTTTTCCATAGCTCGACTATGGAACTCCCTCCCTCCCTCCATTCGCACCATCACTAGCCTTCCAACCTTTAAAAAATCACTTCACTCCTACCTAACATCCACATGGGAATGCTCCTGCTCCCTCCCCACATAAGCATTCTCCACTTCCTGTATTCTCTCTGCTTCCTGTATTCTCTCCGCTTCCTGTATTCTCATTACCTTCACCACCTATATCTTCCTCGTATTCTAATTCTTAATATAATCTATCATCCTGAATTCTTCTGTATCAAAAAAAAAAAAAAAAAAAAAAAAGGTATAACTTCACTCTATTATTATTTTTGTTGATAATTTTACTGATTGTAAACTACACCTTGCTATGTCTTGTATGTTATGTAATGTAAATCTCTGTAACATGTATTCTTGTTGGAGCTTTTCTCCCCAGGACTCCATTGAAAATGGGTTCACTTGGCCCAATGGACCATCCTGGTTAACCAGCAGCAAATAAATAAATAAAATAAATAAATAAATAAATGTAGATGTTAGTGTATTCATTGTTGCAGTCCGGGTTACCCACCCGCCATTCCCCTTTTTTCTTGAACTTCACTTTCCTTCACTATATTCTAAAGCCTTTGGGGTGTGTTATATATATATATATATATATATATATATATATATATATGTATATATGTATATATATATATATTTATATATATATATTTTTTTTGCTTCCCATTAGGGGGGCACCTGACATCAGGGGCAAGAGGCAAGAAAAACTGAATAAAATGGCGTCGGCTGCATGTTTTATACCCCTGACGTCATGGAAGAGGAGACAGCAACCGACGCAGGACCCAAGACTTTGATATTCAAGCCGACTGAGGGCAACCTGCCAGCAGATTACCCAAATGTAATGACTCCAACAGTGAATACACTCAAACATCTACATTTATGGTAAGTGTACCCAACTGTACTTTACATCAGGTGAAGCCAACCTTCCCACTCTGAGACCTAGGACTGTTTGCTTATGATACTTCTGACCTGGATTCTGAACTTTGTCTCCTCTGATGACCAGGATTTACCCTTATCCACCTATGAGGATTCTGATGCAGAGGACTCTCTTCCCTCTGCTTCTCCCCCCAGAGGATTTTTCTTTTGGTGAAACCTTGCATACTCTTAGGGAGCATTTTCACTGGGAAAGCCAGGATTACTCTGATTCTAAAAAGAGACTTAGAGATTTCTTACTCCTGCCCCAACACAGGCCTTTAGTTATACTTCCTGTGCTGGACATTGTTGGCTATGCCTTTTCGGAATCTAGCTCCCAGAAAACCTCATAGATATTACATGGTTCCTGATTCTCACAAGTTCCTTTTTAAAAATCCTACTGCGGATCCTGATACCATTTCACAGGGATCCAAGGGCATTAAGGCTACTACTGTCAAAAATCCTATCCCCTCTGATAGATTCCAGGGCCCTGGATAGATGGGGTGAGAAGGTATACACCTCTGCAACCTTGGCCATCAGGGCCTTAAATTGCCAGTTTCATATATTAAAGTATCAGCAGCATATTATTGGATTGCTTAAACAGAAAATTATGTTGATTCCTGATTGTGCTGAAAATAAGAATTTACAGGATTTAATGCATTCTGCTGAACAGGTTGGAAAACATACTTTGCAATGTGGTTTTGATTCACTAGAGGCATCTTGCAGGGCTGCTGTCACCGGGTCTGTACTTAGAAAGCACGCTTGGCTTAAGGAGCAATCTCTGCCAGATCATGTTAAAACTAAATTGCTGGATGCTCACTTAAATCAGGACCGCCTGTTTGGCAACAAAGCAGAAGTTGTTCTTAAAAAGATGGAGGAAAAAACTAAATCTATGCAAACTGTTAAAGATTTCTTACAAGTGCAGCCTCCAAGATTTAGTAGGCATTGGCCCTCAAAAAAATTGGTCCTTTCCTGCCTCTTTCAGGCTTTCTCAGTTCAAACCCAGAACCAGCAGAACAGCCAGGCTTCAGTCCCAGGGTACGCACAGGAGTAAGCAGTGGGGGGCTCCCACTTCCAAACCAGGGAGTAGTAAGACTCTCCCCTATGGTAAGCTGTCTCAATGACTTAACTTTAAAACTTCCAAGCACTTCTCAACTGTCTGCCCCTTTAGGGGGTAAGATTGCTCTGCAAGTAAAAAAACTGGGAACTCATTATCCAGGACAAATGGGTTTTAAACTTAGTTTCCCAAGGATACCGGTTTCACTTCCACATGTTACCAACCCTGAACAGTTGGCCAGATCTCCCCCCAAATCATTGGGCAGAGGCTCAAAAGCAATTACTCTCTCTCTTAAGATAAAGGCTATCCAGACTGTACCAGAAGAGGAAAAGGGACAAGGTTTCTACTCGAGACTTTTCCTGGTACCCAGAAAAGACAACTCATGGCATCCTATCCTGGACCTTTCTATCCTAAGCACGTTTTTGATGATTCCAAAATTCAAGATGCTAACTCTTCACCAGTTGCTTCCCATGATAGGCAAAGATGCCTGGTTGGCAACACTGGATTTAAAGGAAGCCTACCTGCACATCCCAATCAGGGAATCTTGCAGAAGATACCTACACTTCAAAGCAGGCTACATGCACTTTCAGTTCTCTGCACTGCCCTTTGGCTTATCCACTGCGCCCAGGGTATTCACAAAGTGCCTAGCTCCAGTCATTGCATTTTGCAGGCAAAGAAATATTCAGATATACCCATACCTGGACGATTGTCTAATTCAGGCAGAAAGCCAGGATATACTTTTGAATCATCTGGCATTTGTACAAAAGGTGCTAACTTGTCTGGGGAACACCATGTACAAAAGGAAATCACAGCTGGTACCCTGTCAACAAATTATATTCCTGGGAGCAAGCTTGAACACAATTTCCCAGATGGCTTTCCTCACTCCAGAGAAACACTCTTTTGACAACTTACTTCAAACTAGTGGCCACAAAAACCCTGCTGTCCGCAAGGCAAATACTGCAAGCCTTGGGGTTCATGGCCTTGTGCATTGTACTAATTCCATATGCAAGACTGCATATGAGGAAACTACAATGGTATCTAAAAAGCCTATGGTGTCAACATTCTCAGGATGTAGAAGCAATGATTCCTATCATACCTTGCCTACGGTTAGAATTCCTTTGGTGGCAGAGGCCTGCCACCAAAACAAGGAACTACCATTCACTCTACCCCCTGCCACCCAAACCCTAACAGACGCATCAGACTATGCATGGGGGGGCTCAGCTGGCAGGGAAGTGCATTCAGGGCAAATGTAACCCAGGTCAAATGCACCTGCATATCAATCAAAAAGAAATGTTAGCTGTACAGAATACTCTGACAGCCTTAAAGGACCACATTCTTCCAGGACAATTAATGGTAAAGACGGGACAACACCACTGCTATGTGGTACATAAGCAGGGAGGGGTACCCATTCCTACCCCCTCTGCAGACTAGCCATGGCTGTGTGGAACACAGCCTTGAGCTACCAAGTGAAATCCATTCCTGCCAGGAAAGCTAAATACACTGGCAGACGAACTAAGCAGAAATCTTATGGACCCACAGGAGTGAAAACTGGAACCAAAGACTTTCAACATGTTGATAAACAAATGGGGGAGCCCAGATATAGACCTGTTTGCCTCCCCCCATAAACTACCAATTGGACAAATTCTGCACAAGGACTCCCAACAAGCAAGCTTGGAAGGTGGATGCTCTGTCATTCAGCTGGAAAAATCTGTCAGTTTATGCCTTTCCTCCCTCTGCCTCTCCTCTCCAAAGTACTACTAAAGATTAAACAGGACAAACCAAGGATGATACTGATTGCACCAGACTGGCCACGCCAACACTGGTACCCCCTCTTGCGCAGTGTCACAGCTAGCCCCATGGCACCTGCCTCAGACCCCTACCCTGCTGTCACAGCAGGAAAGCCAGATTCTGCACCCCCAGCTTCAAACCCTGAACCTGGCAGCCTGGCTGATTACCTGATGTCTCCATTACCATCCCTCAGTAAACAAGTGTTGGATGTCATTTTGGAGGCAAGGAGGCCTAGTACTAGAAAATCTTATGCTGAAAAATGGAAAGGATTCTGTGCCTGGAACCAAACTCAGTGGATGGCCACAGCAGCGCCCAATTTACCTCCGATTCTTCAATACTTAACTGAGATGCTTCGCAAGGGCCTTTCCTTTTCCTCCTAAATTCACGCCTCAGCCATTTCAGCTCATTACAGCACATAACTTACCCCACTTTTCTCACCCACTGCTCAAGCAGTTTCTCAGAGGGGCCAAACACTTAAGACCACCCAGAAGAGCCCCAACTCCAGCCTGGGACCTTAACTATGTATATTGAAAAACTCACTCTGCCTCCTTTTGAGCCAGCTGCAAGTGCAGAGTTAAAATTCCTTTCTTGGAAAACAGCTTTCCTTTTAGTAATCACTTCAGCAAGAAGGGTATCTGAATTACAGGCCCTTATGGCAGTTGAGCCTTTCATGCGGACAGGTTGTCTGTCAAGACCAATCCCTCCTTTATGCCCAAGGTGGTATCCAGTGTGGCTCTTAATCAATCCATTCATTTGCCAACCTTCTTTTGTAATCCACGGAACAAAGGGGAACTGATACTGCATCCTCAGATGTGGATCGGCAACTTAGATTTTACTTGGACAGGACTAAACCTCAAAGGAAATCTGAACAACTGCTGGTGGCATTTGCTGCAGGGGCAGAGGGGAAGAAAGGCTATTTCAAAGCAAACCATTTCTAAATGGATAGGCCATTGCATTCATTTCTGCTATAAGCACCATGGAAAACCTATACCACAGGGGATTAGACCCCATTCAACCAGGGCTGCATCCATCTCTACAGCCTTTCTCAGAGGTGTCCCTACCAGAGACATCCTAGAAGCTGCTACCTGGAGTTCTGTACATACTTTCACCAAGCATTACTATTTGCCAATTTTCTCTAAATCGAGAGCTGACTTTGCCACTGCAGTCTTGCAGGGCCTTATAGCTGGTCCTAATGCTACCTAAATTCCTCCTCCCATCGTTAGCTTTGGGAATCTACCCAAATGTGATAACTGCAACAGTGAAACATGAAGGACAGGCAGAAAGCAAGGACATTCTTTTGAATCATCTGGCCTTTGTTCAAAGGGTACTGACTTGTCTGGGGTTCACCGTAAACGAAAAGAAATCCCACCTTGTACCTTGTCAACAAATTATATTCCTGGGAGCAAGCTTGAATACATCTTCCCAGATGGCTTTCCTCACGCCAGAGAAACGGATTCATTTGGCAACTTACCTCAAACAAGTGGCCACAAAAACCCAGCTGTCTGCAAGGCAAATACTGCAGGTCTTGGGGTTCATGGCCTCCTGCGTTCTTCTAATTCCATATGCAAGGCTGCATATGAGGAAACTACAGTGGTATCTCAAAAGCCTATGGTGTCAACATTCACAGGATCTAGAAGCAATGATTCCTATCATACCTTGCCTACGCCTAGAGTTCCTTTGGTGGGCAGAGGCCTGCCACCAAAACAGGGGACTACCATTCATATTACCCCCTGCCACCCAAATCTTAACAGATGCATCAGACTATGCATGGGGGGCTCACCTGGCAGGGTAGTTCATTCAGAGCACATGGGGAACCCAAGTCAAATGCACCTGCACATAAATCAAAAGGAAATGTTAGCTGTACAGAATGCTCTGACAGCCTTCAAGGACCACATTCTTCCAGGACAACTAACGGTAAAGACGGACAACACCACTGTCATGTGGTACATAAACAAGCAGGGGGGAAACATTCTTACCCCCTCTGCAGACTAGCCATGGCATTGTGGAACACAGCTTTGAGCTACCAAGTGAATCTACAAGCTCAATTCCTGCCAGGAAAACTAAATACACTGGCAGACGGACTAAGCAGAAACCTCACTGATCCACATGAGTGGAATGGAACCAAGGACTTTCAACATGTTGACAAGCAAATGGGGGAGCCCAGATATAGGCCTGTTTGCCTCCCCCCAGAACCATCAACTGGACAAATTTTGCACAAAGATTCCCTACATGCTGGCTTGGAAAGTGGATGCTCTATCCTTCAGCTGGAAAAACTTATCAGTTTATCTTTCTTCCTCTGCCCCTGCTCTCCAAGGTACTATTAAAGATCAAACAGGACAAGCCAAGGACGATTTTAATTGCACCAGACTGGCCTCGCCAACACTGGTGTACCCACTCTTGCGCAGTGCGTTATGCTTGGCTCCATGGCACCTGCCTCAGACTCCTTCCCTGTTGTCTCAGCAAGAGAACCAGCTTCTGCACCCTCAGCTGCAAACCTTGAACCTAGCAGCCTGGCTAATTATCTAATCTCTCCTTTACCATCCCTCAGTAAATCAGTGATTGATATCATTTTAGAGGCAAGGAGGCCTAGTACTAGAAAATCTTATGCTGCAAAATGGAAAAGATTGTGTGCCTGGAACCAATTTCAAGGAATGAATGCAGCAGTGCCCAGTTTACCTCAGATTCTACAATACTTGACTGAGATGCTTCATAAGGGCTTGTCTTTTTCCTCCATCTAAATTCATGCCTCAGCCATTTCAGCTCATTATAGCACAGAGCCTCCTCTCTTCTCTCTCCGATTGCTCAAGCAGTTCCTCAGAGGGGCCAAAAATCTAAGGCCACCCAGGAGAGCTCCAATTCCAGCCTGGGATCTTAACTTTGTCTTGGAGAAAGTCACTCTTCCTCCTTTCGAGCCAGCTGCTACTGCATATTTAAAATTTCTTTCCTGGAAAACAGCTTTCCTTTTAGCAACCACTCAGAACCAATCCCTCCTTCATGCCCAAGGAGATATCCAGTGTGGCTCTTAATCAGTCCATTCATTTGCTTACCTTCTTTCCTAACCCACAAAACAAAGGGGAACGGATACTGCACTCTTTAGATGTGCACAGACAGCTTAGATTCTACTTGGACAGGGCTAAACCTCAAAGGAAATCTGAACTGCTGGTGGCATTTGCTGCAGGGACAGAGAGGAAAGCTATTTCAAAACAAACCATTTCAAAATGGATAGGCCACTGCATTATTTCTGCTGTAATCACCATGGAAAACCTATCCCACAGGGCATCAGACCCCATTCAATCAGGGCTGCATCTACCTTTACAGCTTTTCTCAGGGGCATCCCTACTAGGGACATCCTAGAAACTGCTACCTGGAGTTCTGTACATACTTTCACCAAGCATTATTTGCCAATTTTCTCTAAATCCAGAGCTTGTTTTGCCACTGCAATCTTTCAGGGCCTTATAGCTGGTCCTAATTCTATTTAAATTCCTCCTCCCAACCTTAGCTTTGAGAATCTACCCAAATGTAATGACTGCAACAGTGAAACACAAAGAACATAGTACTGTTGTGTACACTTACCATAAATGTAGATGTTCGAGAGTATTCACCGTTGCAGTCCTGGTTACCCTCCCTCCAGCTCCCTTTCTTCTTTTGGCTATACCTCTACTCTCACTTACTATGCTCTAAAAACTTTTTGGTGTATTCGCTTTTTTGTACCTCCCTGTATTTAAAGATTTAATTGCTTCCCATTAGGGGGGCACCTGACATCTGGGGCAAGATAAACTGATGTAATGGCGTCAGCTGCATGTTTTATACCCCTGACGTCATGGAAAAAGGGACAGCAACTGACGCAGGACCCAAGAGTTTGTTAATCAGGCCACCTGAGGGCTACTGCAAGCAAATAACCCAAATGTAATGAATGCAACAGTGAATACACTCGAGCATCTACATTTATGGTAAGTGTACACAACTGTACTTTCTCCATGGAGCATAACAGGTTAAGAGTATATTGATTCTCATGACTTAAATGGATCAAAAGGGAATGTTCTCTGCCTCAAATGACAGTAGCCTAATGTAGAGTGTATTCTCCGTGCTTGTGCTACCCAAAGTTTCTGACAGATTAAATTAGATGCGACTGTCTCAAATATGTATACCTTTAGTACTCTTAGACAGATGCAGATTTTTTTTTTAAGTGGCTTTTGGAATCCCATCAACTTCTGAAGTGTTCCATAGAGCAGTGGCAGAGATGACTGAATGTCTGGAAAGTATTACCTTGATGATCTGGTCTAGGGAGCTGCTAGCAAGAGCTTGATTTGTATCTCCGTAAACTGATAGGCATATTAAGGCAAAAAGGCTTGAAATGAATAGAAATGTGCCATATTAGTGCATCAACTTTTAAGTATAAGGGCCATACTTTGACTTCTGATAGAGCAATTCTAAATGTGCAGAAGCCTTATGATAAGTCATCTCGTATGCATTTCCTTGGTACGGTGTAATAACTTTCCAGGTTCATTTAAAACTTGCAGTGCACTATATGTATTACTTAGGAAGCTACTAGAGATTATTTTTGTTTGTTTAATCAATAGAAGAAAAGACGAATTTTGAAAGGTCAGTTGCTGAAGATCATACTTCTGTGATATTATTCAGCCTAGTACTCTGCAGGTAGTTGTCTATCATCAAGGGCTTGTTATTTTACTGCAAGAAGGTAGGCTGATAGCTTATTGATTAAGATCTTTTTACATTACATTTACTTAACAGCAGAAGTAGACAGTAAACTTATGTAGTGTGCTCTTTTTAAGTGCTTGGTCTACCTTCCCACTTAACTTTTCTGCCTTTTGTACACCTTTTTGAATGCCTCTTTGGATTCCCTCTCTACCTCCCATGCTGGTAGTCCATAACCCTTTTCTATGATAAAGTATTTTTTGGACATCCAAGAAGTGTTCATCTGTAATTTCTACTGCCTGTGTCCTCTCCTTTCACCTCTGCCCTTCATATTCAGAATGACCATTCACATCTCCATTATATGATTTTGTGCAGTTTCTCATGGTTTCAAGTGAGAAGAGGCTGTCTCCTCTAGCCTGTAATTCCATACCCTTCCCATCCCTCCCCCCTCCTCTAGGTTATTCTTCTGGCTTTCCTCTGGGTTCATTGCAGCAGTCTGTTGCCTTTTTTTGTTTGTTTGCTTAAAGCCCCTTTTCAGATGAAGCCTAAGGAGGAAAGCTCCACATTACATACATTTGCATGAGCTACCAGTAAAAATGTACAGTGTAACACTCGAGTGTATAATTTACTGTACATGCTACATATACTATAGTATTTACAGGGTGTTTAGCTCAGACACATCTGTAGAACTTAGAATGCATCTTGTAAAACTCGCACACTAATGGGTTAGTTATCATAGGGGATTAACGTTATGTGCAGTTAAGGAGATGTGACCAGTCAAAAGCCACCAGCATTTGATGATTTTCTTAAGATAGCCAGAGCATAGCTGCACTTAAGATTAGTACCTCTTTTAATGGAGTTTGTGTTTGGTCCTTAGAAAGTCATAGGGTTTCCCCAGAGGTCCAGATTCCACTAGTGTATTGTCTCATCAGACTTTAAGGGTGTACATTAAAAATGGAGAGGATGGGCCTCTGGAATTTCCCCTAAGTGAGCCATCTTTAGGATGCTATTAAGCCAGCTTCTGAGGCACAGAGGGATAAAGCTGTGACCCAGGTGATGCTAGATCTTTTAGCGATAGAACTGACTGGCAGTGTCATTGTAGGGGAGGTATGCCTGTCCTGGGAGGGAGGTGGCGCTGGATCTTGAGACAATACACCAGTTACCATAAAGAAGGGATTAGGATGCAGGAAACACAGCCTTAAGGTGGCTCTTATTCTTATGAAGCCAAGCCATCAGTGGGTGGTAACTTTGAAACTGGGTGCAGTGAAGCTTGCTTCTGTGTGGGGAAGGCATTGTCAGATGCTGAGTGGATGTCATTCATGAGGGTGACTATCATAAATGTTCGCTTAGATAGGGTGCTGGCAGGGAAACAATTCGCCTTCATTGCTGCCTGAATGACAACCCCCCCATGGCCTTTACATTCTGATTATGAAGCACCCCCTATCACCACCATGGAAGAATAAATGGGCTCAAGTCCAACTGACAGGCCTTCAGGGTCAACAGGCACTAGGACAGAAAGCACTTAGAAAAAAACGTAGAATGTTTTTGTTCATAGGTAGGTGCTAGGCTATCGGCCCAAGGGCCTAAGTAAGCCTAGATAACAAGGTTCCCTGACTTACACCACCCGAGAAAATTAATTACCTGTGCCCCAGTTGAGCAGAGCCACAGAAGTGATCCCCGGGGTGCATTTCCTATTTCTTATCCACTCATCAAGATTTTTCTTGAAGAATGCTAATGAGGAACTTTGCTTGACATAGATGGGTAGCTTGTTCCAGAGTATAGGAAGTGTCTGGGATAGGAATCTATCCCTCCAGCATGTCCTGTTTATTGTGGTGACAAGGTTTAGGTCCCTAGAGCGTGCAGCTCGGAGGGATTGGGATTTCTTTAGGTGTAGCATGTCCAACAGCTCTGGGTTTAACATAGCTTTGTATGTTAGGCAGGGATCTCCTCGGAGCAGGTAATATGCTACAGAGTAAAGCTGGAGTTTTTTGAGATGGTCAGTGTAGGGCATCTGTTTGAGGCCAGTAATCTTCTTTGTGAGATACTTCTGTGGCCTTTCCAGCTGCTGCAGATGTCTTGTGAGGTACATTCCAAAAGGGGTGTTGTACTCTATAATGAGTCTGAGTGCCGAGTAGAGGGGAACAATGACCTCTCTTTTCCTGGATGATAACCCTTTTGTGATGAGGTGTGCCGCATAGAAGGATTTCCTGACTACTGTGGCGATGCGATTATCAAAGGAGAGATTACTCTCCACCTGGGTCCCAAGATCTCTTATCACACATTCAGTGTTAAGTAGACTGCCGTTTATGTGGTAGTTCATGGGTACAGAATTTTTACCAAAGGGGATGACAGTGCACATTTTGGCATTGAGCTTGAGGCCATGCCTCAGACACCAGGCATCTGTCTCAGTGAGGCCCATCAGTAGAATGTCCACATCATTTGGGGACTCAACTATGGCTCCTAGTTTGCAGTCATCTGTGAACTTAGTTAGCCAGAAGCCTTTTGTGTTAGCCTATACTTCAGAGAAGTAGATACCAAACAGGGGACATCCCAAAACTGAACCCTGTGGTACTCCACTTGTTACTGGTTTGAAGTCAGATTTGGTGTCTGCACCTTTTACAGTGTGGGTTCTGTCATTGTGCCAGTTGGCAACCCATCTTGTGACATAGGGATTTATACCTAGTTTAGTGAGTTTAGCTATAATTCCAGAATGGGGGATGGTGTCGAAAGCCTTGGCGAAGTCAAGATAGGCTGTGAGAACCACCTTACCCTTGTCTGTGGCTTTGGTGACTGCCTCAAAGAAGTTGATCAGGTTCAGAAGGCATGATCTACCTTTCACAAACCTGAACTGGGTGGAGTCCAGAGTTTGGAGATTACCAATGTCTTTGAGTTCCTGCACTATACTATGTGCAGCCCACACCCTCGACAAACTTCAGATCATAACCAAAAACAGCTTTACTCTAGCTGAAGAATGGTTCAACAACATCAAACTACTGCTTAATCCAAAAAAAACTAAACTTATTCTTTTCAGTCCGATTAGATTTATTTATTTATTTGTTTTTCAGTTTGATGCCTGGGGAGATACACTGGGCTCAAGGAGCCCGTTTTCAGTGGAGGCCCGGGGAGAAAAGCTCCACAAAACATAGAAATAATGACAATTAAACAATTAGTGAAAATTATGTAGTAAAACATAAGCACAGTAGAATATCAACATAGTATGGTATACAGTGCATATTTACATGTAAATACAATTAGAGGTTGATAATACAGAGTAACCATTATACTGAGGTTTTAAATCTTCTTAGGATGCTATGAAAGAAACATTTGTAAGAAAACAGTAAATATGATTGAACTCCTATTGGGTAAGGTGAAAGGTAGTTTATGTATATGTATGTATTCATGTATTAGGCAAGATTAGGTAGGTAGAGTGCAAGTGCATTTCCTGTTATTGGAGATGTAGGAATGGAGCTGGGTTTTAAAGTGATAAACGTTTTGAGAAATCCTTAGACGGGGAGGAAGAAAGTTCCATTTTCTTGGCTAAGGAAAAGGATACGTGAAGCTGACCTGAGTGACTGTTTGGTTTGTATACAGAAATGAGATTTTGGAGAGCAGATCTTCGAGTTCTGTTTGGAGTATATAGTGGTAAGATATTAGTTAGTGCAGGGCACTTAGTGGGTTTAAAAACGTATTTATGGTCTGTAGTGATTTGGAGGTAGTCCAGGTAGTTGGGAAGTTCTCGCCATTGCAGTAGGTGGAGAGGTATGCAGTGGTGGGTAGAGTACTTGGACTTGGTGGCAATCTTTGAGATTTTGTTGTAACAGGATTCCAGTTTAGAGGAGGTAGAGGAAGATAGGTTGGTTAGTACAGGGCACCATACATCAGAGATGGTAGTACGTAGGTAGTGGCAAGGGTCTGTCTTGTGGAAGGGGATAGAAGATCGGAGTTCCTGTACAGCATGCCAAGTTTCTGATATGTTTTCTTAATGTTTAGCTGAATATGGGTGTCGAAGTTGAGATGTTCATCAGTAGTGACCCCAAGAAGTTTTGCAAAGGAACAACTTCCATAGTGGAGTTGGCATGGCTGATAATGTTGGAGGTTTGGTCAAGAGGGTGAGATTTAGAGGGAGAGAACAGTAGAATTTTAGATTTGTTGGCATTTAGAGAGAGGTGACTTTGAAGCATCCAGTTTTCAGTGGTGGAAAAAGCAGTTTGGGTTTTTGTTTGGAGTACTTGGAGGTTAGAAGCAGAGCAGACTAGAGTTGAGTCGTCTGCATATTGGACTATCATGGTGTTAGGAGTAGCTGTGTGGAAGTCATTAGTAAAGATATTAAATAGCATTGGGCCGAGTATAGATCCTTGGGGGACACCAGTTGGGAGGAAGGTTGAGGTGCCAGTTTTCCATTTTACGGCCTGAGATCAGTCAGAGAGGTAGCTGCTGAACCAGGCAAGGGTGTTGTGTGAGAGATTAAGATTAGCAAGGTGGTTTAAGAGATAGGAATGGGAGACAGTATCAAAATCCTTGGAGAGGTCAAGGAGGACTGTGGATACAAGTTCTCCACAGTCACAGAAGTGGTTTACTATATCTAGGAGAGAGGAGAGCAGTTATTGTGCTATGGCCCGGACGAAATCCATGTTGAGTTAGGGTGAGGAGTTGGTTATTTGTAAGGAATGGCATGAGTTGGAGGTGGATGCATTTCTCAAGTATTTTTGAAATAGGTGAGAGAATGGCTATGGGCTGGAAGTTGGAGATGCTATCATTTTTGCCTCCTTTGAGGAGGGGTAGGACGAAGGCTGCACGCCACAGTTTAGGAACATAAGATTCCTGTATGGATCTGTTAATGAGAATGCTAATGGGGATGGCGATGCCATCTGCTGCGAGTTTTAGAAAGAGTGAGAGGATGTTGTCAGGGGCATTGGAGCCTGGCTTAAGCTTAGAGAGGAGTTTAGTTATATATGAGGTGGAAATGGGTTTGAGGTGAAAGATGGGAGATGAGAAAGGAATGGATGGTGGAGGTAG
Source organism: Protopterus annectens (assembly GCF_019279795.1). Classification (NCBI taxonomy): domain Eukaryota; kingdom Metazoa; phylum Chordata; order Ceratodontiformes; family Protopteridae; genus Protopterus; species Protopterus annectens. The sequence continues at coordinate 372,813,481 of NC_056744.1, forward strand.
AGGATTTGAGGAGGGGGGAGAAGTTGTTTGGGAAGGTCTTGGTGAGCTCTGCTATGGAGTTAATATAGGAGTTGAACAGCGTGACTATATCTGGGTCAGACTTGCATGTGTCAGGGCAAGGATTGTTTTTGGCACCAGGGTTGAGAAGAGAGTTGATTGACTTCCAGAATTGTTTGGGATTTTTGGAATGATTAGTTTGAAATTTGGTATAGTGTGATTTTTTTTATCCTGTATATTTTTTTTGGCTAGGTTACGGAGTTCTTTAGATTTAAGAAGGGCGTCTGGGTTCTTATTGCGATAGTAAAGTTTCCAGGTTTTGTCCCTTTGTTTCATAAGTGTTTTGGTGTCTTTAGTAAGCCAAGGGGCTGAGTTGGTTTTTATATGTTTTGTTCTAGGGGGGCATGAGAGTTAAGGGTAGCTAAGAAGGTTGAGTTGAAATGTTCAATGGCCTGGTCTAGATGAAGAGTTTTTAGATTGCCCCAGTTTGTTAGTTTGAGAGAATTGGAGAAAGTTGTAGGGTTAAAGTTTGTGAGGTTTCATGTGTGGATATATTGATGTTGGTAAGGAGAGGAGGTAGTTGCTCTATGGATGAAGTCTGGCAAGTGGTCACTAATGGAGTCTAGTAAGGTGCTCTTATGGGAGATTTTATTAAGGTGAGAGACTAGGATCCAGTTAAATATGGAGCTTGGGGGGTTGTTTTTATTAGGTCTGGTAATGGTATTTGTAAGTTGACTGAAATTATATAGGTTAATTGAGATGGTGCGATTATTATCAATTTTGTTCCAGTCAATGTTTACATCTCCTAGGATGTGTGTCTCAAACTTAATATTGGTTGAAGCTCATAGAAGGATTTCCTCAAGTATATTTGTATTGTTTCCAGGGGGAATATAGAGGGCTATGACACAGATGCTTTTATGGTTATTTAGTTGGAGAATTCCTATGACTGGTTCAGCGTTGTTGAACTGAGAAATAGAATTTTGGTAGGGAGTGATGGAGAGTAGGCTAGAGTAGATTAAGGCCACCACTCCTCCCTTCTTCTTTGGGTGGTCATGTCTAAGAGCTTGAAACCCAGGGGGTAGGATTTCAGAGTCAGAAATATTGGGTTTTAGCCATGTCTCAGAGACAGCTACTATATCAGGTAGGGTGTGGTATAGCCAAGCGTGGAAGTGGGCTATTTTGTTTTTTAGACTCTGGGCATTGATGATCAGGAGTTTGAGATATTTAGGGTTGGTAATATGGGTGGTAATAGGGGGAGTTGGATTGTTGCTGGTACTAGGTCCTAGGTTGGGATGTATGTCACTTGCTAGGCATAAGCAGTTAAAGGGGAATGAGAGCAGGAGTTTGGGTTTACTCAGTGTTTTGTGAGAGGTATAATAATGCTTTAGGAATATGAAGTTTTAGTTTGAAGCAGAGAAGTGGGTTTAGTTGAACTAGGGAGGGTGATATAATGTGAAAGTGAGATATGGTAGAGTGATCATGTTGAGGGCGATGGTAGGGTGAAAAGGGGATAGGAAAGAAGGGGGTAGTTCATAAAATGAATAAGAGGTAGCATGGTATAGAGGAATTAGAAGTAGTAGGCAGAAGAAAGGGATGAGAAGGGTTTGAGAAGGTATGGTGTAGGTATAAATGAATAGTTGGGTAGAGGGTACTGAAGAAGTAGTTGGATGTAGGGGGAACTATGAGAGTGTAAGAGGGAGGTGTTTAGAAGTGAGTAAAGTGCTTAAAGGTTTGGGGTGGGGGAGGGGTGAGAAAGTATTGGAGGATGAGAGGAGATGGGATAGTGAGGAGATGAGTGGATTGGGAGAGATGAAGGGGAGGAGACTTTGGCTAGGATAAGTGTAGGAGCACTGGGGGTGGGTTAGAATTGGGGGTAGGGTAGGGGAGCAGAGTGAGCCTGCAGGGCGAATGGAGCAGGTAAAGCCAAGAGAAGAGATGGCCCAGAGAAAACAATCGGTGAACAGAAGCTGGAATACAGGTGAAGGCAGGGGGAGAGGGTTATATCTTTGTAGTGATTGGAATAGAGAAAAAAATGTTAAGGAATACTGTAGTTCATCAGATTAAGCCTTGAGGAGTGAAAGTTAATTCCACAGTCTCTCAAGGGAGAAACAGAAAGAAAAGTGAACAGTATATACTTTGTAGGGCTGTGTAAAGGTGTTTTGTAGAACATTCCAGGTGTATGTGGCCACCAAGTGATGGAGGAAGGAAGTACCATAAATTAAAAGGAATTTACAGCTATGTCAAAATTAATCTAAGAAGTTTACAAAGGAAGTGGACATGGAGTAGCATGTAAACCTGGGAGGGGGAGGGCAGCGGACTGCGGCAGGCTGCTATCATGCACAACGAGGTAGAGTGCTGGGCAAGATTATAAATTGCCATCAGCAATGTTCAATATAGCTACATACAACTGATGCTCTCCCTCCATAAACAATAATTTTGCAATAATATCCAAAGACAATACTAATATCACACCAAAACTACACACTAAGCTCCTAGGAGTAGAAATTGACAAACTCAAATTTGACATCCATATTTCTCAAACAATCAAGAAAGTCAACAAAAAGATCGGACTCCTTTATAGAAACCACAACTACATGACCAGAGACACAAAATCCAACATAGCTAGAACCCATCTGTTATCTATACTTCTTTATGCTTCCCCCAATCTTTACCAACCTTCACCAAACAGAGCTCTCTCAAATTGAATCATGCTACAACAAAATTGCCAAATTTACTAATGAAGCCACTCATAGGTCCCATCACTGCCAATCCCTTAGACAACTCAACTGGCTTGAGTTACCTCAAATCCTCTTGCTCAACCAACTTACCACTGTCCATAAGCTCTACTACCTTCCTATAAAAACACCTGCCTTTCAACAATTAATTCAACCCTACACACCCTCCAGAAACCTAAGATCAACACACCAGAACCACATAAGTGTCACCAAGCACAAAAATGAAGCTGGCAAATTACTCTGCCTGCTGCATTGCAAAAACCTGGAACCTCCTACCCGATCACCTAACCTCAACATCCTCACGTTACCTCTTCAAAAAAAAAAAATCCCACTGTATGCAAAACTGGCTATGTTCATGTCTTCCTCCAGGCTAGACCATATCTACTCACTGCTATTAATACTGTCCCAAATAATGAATACTACCATGGTTCTCAACCTCTAATAGTTTATTGACACAATGCTAGAAAGTAAAGTATTCTCTACTATAATACCCCATTTGCTCAAACTCTACCAGATACTCAAATGTAACTCATTTCAATCTATTGTTTGTAACTGCATTCAACTAACATAGTGATTATCTTGTACCTTGTGAATGTTACTAATGTAATACTTGTGGATCTTTGTGCATGAATATTTTTGTATCATGTAAATGTTAACTAATGTAATGTAATACTTGTAGAGATTTTCTCCCTGGGCCTCTGCTGAAAACAGACCTGTGTCCAGTCAAACCTTCCCGGTAAACAAATGTAAAATAAAATAAAAAAAATGATGATGCGTTCCATGGCCTTGCAGACCAGGCTGTTCAGGCTAATAGGGCAATAGTTCCCAGGATCAGTGGTGGTTCCCCCTTAGTGGAGTGGGATAACTGTTGTGCGCCATTCAGTGCCCACAAAGCCTGACGTGAGACTATGATTGAACATGGTGCTTAGGTGGGGAGCCAGTTTGTTCTGAAGTTTGTGTAAAACGCAGCCTGGGATGTTGCCCGGTCTCATGAATGCTGTGTTTTTGGCTTTAGTGTGTGCAGCTTTTACCTGTATAGATGTGATTACAAGGACTGCATTCTTCCTGTATAGATATGGGTCTTTTAGGGGGTGAGAAGGGGGTAAGGTTAGCACTGAACCTATCTGCCAGGATGTTGGCATTATCAGTTGGTTCTGTAATTTTTGTGCTGTTGTGCTGTAACTCAGAGGAGATGTGGGTGTTGCCATTGAGATTCTTGACATAGCTATAGAATGCTTTGTGGTTGCCCTTGGAATCGGTGGCGATTTTTTGTTTTCGTAGCTAGCTTTGGAGGATCTTCTAAGGGATCTCAGCTTCTTATTGAGGCTGACCAGGGAGCACCTCCACTCATGGGATTTTACCCTCTTTTGAAACATTTTCTTCCTTCTGTTGTATATTTAGTTTATGGCAGGGGACCACCAGATTGGCTTCCTTTTTTTAGAGGATACGTCTTGGTTCTGTTGGGGATAGCACGATCCATGCACTCATGTAAGTGCTTAGAGTGCATTTGTATAGGATTCAGCAGTCGTAACTATATTGCCCATCTGCATGGGTGTTATGAAGTTCGCCACTTCTGTCTTAAGCATGAAGTTGGCTTTGGAGAAATGTTTTACCGTGGTTTCCCTAATGGTGTGTGGGGGCAGGATGCGGATATCTAGGTTGATAGCTTATGGTCGGATCTGACCAATGAGGAGTTGACTTCAGGTATGGAACACCGGTCACTCATGTTGGTAATGACTAGGTCTAGGATATTGTTGCCCCTGGTGAGGGTGTGGATAAGTTGATCCAGGGCATTGGAATTTATGAATTCCAGAAAGCGTTAAGCGAAGGAGTTGGTACATGTGTAGTTTTCCCAGTTAATGGTGGGGCAGTTGAAATCGCCCATTATTAGGGTGTTTGGTTGAACCCTAATATTTTCCAGTATGTCAGTAAAAGAGGAGTGGGAATCCTGGGGCATGGTGGGGGATCTACAGCAAGCTACAATTCAGATTGCAGTTTTGCCCAGAGCTAGTTGCACTTGGATAACCTCTGATGCATTTTGCTGCACAACTAGCCTGGAGGTGTGGATATCCTTAATGAATATGGACACACCTCCGCCTTTGGTGTTCTGATCCAGGTAAGATGGCAGAAAAGTGTGGTATGAGTTATAGCCTGTTAATGCAGGGGTGCTGTCTAGACCCTTGAACCAAGTCTGTCACTGCACAGATATTGATGATCTTCCATTTTAAGGAGTGCCTCGAGTGAGTGCATTTTGAGATTTAGACTTCTAGCATTGAGTAGCATTACCCTCAGTTTTTGCTTGCCTGTTCCTGTTACAGTGGTGAATTGGTCATTTGAACCTTGCCTAAAAAAAGGCACTATAGGGGCAGCAAGAGCCTTAGCTAGTATCCGGAATCCCAGGGGCGACAGGTGCAGGCCATCTCTGGCAAAGCATTGTGGTCTGTCGACCATGTCTTCCCAGGCAGACAGATACTGGATCCCCTTAGAATGATGCCAGAAGCTTAGCCAATTGTTAAAGTCAATCATTTTGTCCTGCCTTTAAGCACCAAGAGTCTCTTCTTTCTCATAAGAAGGGTGGTGTCCTGCACCCGTGTGACAGTGGTTGCAGAGACCACAGTGTCTTTCGATATTGTTTCCACATAAGCAGTCCAAGACTTTAAGGCAAGAGAAAGTTTGTCTAGTGTGTAAAAGAAAAGGTAAATGATCTTTCCATTCGTATTTGGTCTTAGCAGATCTTCACTTCTCATGTCTCTGTGTGCTTTTATCCTAGTCACACTAATATGAAAATTGGTGGTTTAGAACAATGTGTTTTTGATGTGTCTGAGCCCTTAATTACTCAAGCTTTGTGGTTTATTTATGATATTCCTCTGTGAAGATTTGCCTGTAACCAAGATTGTCCTTCACAGTCACGTGTAATATCTCCTCCGTCTTCCCACAATAAATTGCATTCTGTATTTTTTTAGTTGAACTAACCAACTCTTCTCCTGCTCCTTGGAGTCCATTTTTAAGTAGGTAACCCTATGGACTCTCCTCTCTTTCTTGCTGTCGGCATGTGGGATGGTAGTAACTTATTTGCTTTTTTCTAGACCTTTATGGAGTTTTCCAGTTTGCCTTAACTTCACAAAATAGTTAGAATGGAGTCCCCTAATCACGGTTGACGTACAATGCTGCCTTTTGTTTTCTTCAAGATCATACATGTACTGTTTTATTGCATATTCCAAGGTTGGTTGAAGTGTTTTAAGCACACCAAGTGCTCTATTTTTGCAGCTTTACATTAAATGGCCCCAGTAAGCAGATCTGCATAGTTGCAGTTAATTTTGTATTTTATATGTTGCAATTAAAACTGCATTAAATGTTATACAGTTTCTTATTTGTAAACCAGTGACAATATGAAAAAAATTAATTTGTGAAGTATAACAAGTGTTCCGTTTAACTGATATTTTGTTTCTTCACACTAATGCAGTCTGTCCTTGACAAGCCATCTGAGCGGATGCCTCAGCCGCCGCCTTTCCTGTCTTTGACGGGGTTTCCACTTACTCAGGTACATCATTAATTTCCAAGCTGTGATCAGGTAGTTGAAGTCTTATAATGTACTTGTTTGCATTATCCTTGTTGAAGCTGCATTGAAAAACCCTGGCCTGTATTTTTTTTCCAGTGATCTCCTCTGTGTGAATTTTCTCCAGGTATTTTGGTTTCCTCCCACATTCTAACAATATATGCTGGCTGATAGGATACTATTTTTGTGTTGAATTGATCATTTGTAGTGGCCTGCATAATGGCTGAGAAGGTCCATGATGACCAGTTCACTTAACTGTTAGCAATGAATAATCTGTGTAGTGCGCATAATGTACTTGTAATGTGTTGCTCCTGTTGGCATTATATGTCTGAGTCACTAGTTCTGCTGTTACTGCTCAGAGCTTCATATGTAAAAACATGTAGAGGGATTCTGGGACAGCATTTGAGCTCTGTCCTCCTTTTTTTTTTTTTTTTTTTTTAATTCCAGCAGGAAGTACGAAAGATTTATATAAAAGAAAAAAAACTGTGCCCTGAATTGAGAGAAGTAAAATGGTATGAATATTGTGTAACATAATGCTTATTTTGTACTGATGCTTTTAAGACGTATTAAAAATGACTGCTTGTCTGTTTTAAGGAAGCATTTGGTGGGGATGCTGTGCAGTTTTATATTATAAATGTAAGTTTGCTAGGTGATCAGTTGGATAGTAAGGCATTATCAGTGTTTCAGGCTTCAGACGCATTTGGTCATTTACCCCTTCCGCTCAGATGTGTTCTAAGTAGCAGTAAGTAAAGCTAGTTCATTTAGCATAACACAGAGCCTAGAGAATGAGCCAGCAAAATTATAAAGAAAAATGGTTCTGTAGGTAGGTTTAATCTTGCTTTCTCGGCATCAAGACCTAAATATAGAAACAATTTGTCAGAGTAAGCAGGGAGGGGGTTTGAGTAGGGCAGTGGAAGCATTTGCATTTCCTGATGTAGTAATGCTAGCTAGGATATGTGAAGGATTAGCGGCAAGAATTAAAGTGGGGAGGGTTCCTCTCTGAACAGAGGAACTAGGCAGGGGTTGTTCCCTTTCCCCTTTACTTGCTTTATATTTAGAACCTGGCAGAGAAAATAAGGGACCCAGAAATCCAAGGATAGTTGGTGTGGTAATCAAGAAAAACTGGCTTTATTTACTGATATTATGTTGTACCTTATAAGTCCAGAAAAGGGCATCTCAGTGTTGTGGAACATTCTGAGACTGTTTCAGGTCTTTTCAGGATATAAAATTTATGAAAATAAAACAAAGGCTATAGCCATTAATTATGTACCCACACTCAAATTGGTTCAACAGTACCAATATCTTGGGGACACAATAAGATGAAGTGTTTAGGAATATAGATTAAAATGGCTTCTGTTATGGCGGCTGAGAAACTGGAAGCTCTTTTTATGGATAGCAAGACACAAGCATTGAAAATGTTTAGTCCCTTTAGTTTTGTAAACAGGTCAGGCATATTTGTATCAGCCAGGGGAGAAATTGTGGTCAGTAATTAAGAGTTGAAAGGATTTATCTGGGAGGGGAAAAGATCGAGTTTAGTGGGATAAATTGATCCTTCCAGTAGAACAAGGTGCTGTGTAGGATTACCTGATTCGAAAGGATATTTTGGAGTTAAGGGTCATATACAAAACACAAGCAGAAAGTTATAATTCAGAGTGAAAAGGGAAGATGATGAAGCAGGGGAGAACTTCAAGAAATAGAAAGAGTAGGATTTTAGATGCAGATCCTTAAGGAGAATAGTCGCAACCATTGAGTATTATATTCAGAAAGTAGCCAACATTTTTCTAAGAATTAAGCCAACATGAGATTAGAGAGAGGAGATTTTGTTGATAGGGATGACAGCATAGGATCATAGGATGTTACTAGGCTAACTGCCCCCGAGCCCTTACAAGCCTAGCCAAGTTCAGCCCCATGTTCCCAAGGGTGTTTAGTTCAAGGAGACACCAAAATCACCCGTTGCTCCTGTCCAAAAGGGACACAGGTGGGACCCCCGGGGTGAATTTTCAGTTTACCATCCAGTCGTCCAAATTACACTTAAATAGGCCCAACGAGGGGTTTTGCAACAAGCTTCCAATTCATGTTAAACAAAGGTGGGGCAACTTCTGAGAGACAAATCTGTCTCTCCAGCAAGTTCTGTTGATGTCAGATATGAAGTTAAGGTCCTCTGAGTGAGTGATCCATGTGCCATTTGACTTGGGGGATATGCAGCATTTCCATTAAAGCTGGGTCAGAGATTGCTCTATATGCAAGGCCCAGGTCACCTCTGAGCAGTCTGTACAACACAGTAAAGTAACAACGATTTCTGTCTGTCTGCATAAGACAGATCTTGACCCTGAATATTCTTTGTAAGGAGCCTTTGTGGCCTCTCCAGTTGCTGCAGGTGTTTAGAAAGGAACATACCAAAGGGAGTGTTGAGGGAAGAGTACAGGGGGGGTTATAACCTCTTTTTTTCTGGAGGCGGTGCCATTGTTTGAGATGAGCAATATAAAATCCCCTTCTTACCACTGTGGGGGCATAGTGATCAAAGTTAAGGTTGCTGTTGTCCTGTGTATCCAGATCTCTTACCACTGACTATGTGCTTAGGGTATTGCTATTGATGTGGTAGTTTGCAGGAACATCACCCGTGCCGATTGGGATGATGCATTATTTTGCATTAAGTTTAAGACCATGACTTTGGCACCAGTCGTTAGTCTGCATAAGATCTTTTTGCAGGATGTTGACATCGCTAGGGGTTTCAAAGATCACTCCCAGCTTGCAGTCATCAGCAGGTTTTGTCAGCCACAGTCCTTTAGTTTTAGTGTGTACTTTGAAGTAGATTCTGAACAGTAGGGGTGCCAGAACAGATCCCTGTGGAACACTATTGGTTACGGGTCTGCTGGAGGAGGGAAATCACCTATTTTACCTTATGAGTTTTGTCAGTGAGGCAGTTTGCAACCCAGCTGCCAATATATGGGTTGATGCCCAGCTGTGTGAGTTCATCAATGATGTCTGAGTGGGGGATTGTGTCAAAAGCCTTGGCTAAATCTACGCAGGACGTATGCACAGATTTGTACTTGTCTCGAAGTCCACCAAGTGTTAACAGACATTTTCTCCCTTTGACAAACCCAAACTGGGAGTGGTCAACCGTTTGGAGACTTCTTGTATCTTTGTTAATAAGGTCCTTGATTATTCATTCCATGGCATTGCAGATAAGGCTGGTCAGGTTAATGGGCCTACAGTTCCTAGGGTCCATTGATGCACCCTCTTTGTGCAAAGTGATGAAGGTAGCTGTTTTCCATTCTGCTTGGGATGATGCCAGTGCTTAGGCAGTGATTGAAAAGCATGCTCAATGGTGATGCTAATTCCTGTTTTAACCAGTGTAGAACACAGCCCAGGATGTTTGGTTCCAAAGAGACTGTGTTTTTGGCCTTGGAGAGGGCGTTTAAGACCTGCTTCTCAGATATACTAGGTGTGGGACTTGTGTTAGGAAAGCTTTGGGGTGTAGGTGGCAGGGACAGGGGAGTGAAGTTTTCACTGAACCTGTCAGCCAGCAGGTTTGCTATATCCACAGGTTCTGTATGCGTAGTGCCATTAACTACGAGTTCTGGGCAAATCTGGACCTCACTTTTGAGGTTACGGATGTAACTAAAGAACGCCTTGTGTTATCCTTAGTTAGGGAAGCTAATTTGGATTTGTAGTTAGCTTTGGACAACTTCACTAGGTGTATTTACTTGTTTAAGTTGAGGAAGGAGTGTTTCCAGTTTTGCAACTATTCCTCCCTACTTTTAGACAGCAATTTCTCCTATTGTATAGCCTATTAATGGCAGTTGCCACCAGGTATGTTTGTTTTTCTTTGAAGATCTTGCTTTGGTTCTGTCAGGTACAGTAGAGTGAATACAATTTTACAGGTTCTCGTATAAAGCATTGGTGTAGTAACTCAGCATAGGTGTCTGGTTCATTAGTGGGGGAAGGGGCTATGAAGCTACTTATGGTCTCACACAAGAGGTTGTAATTGGACTTGGAGAAGTTTTTTAGTCTAGTTGTTGCTTGGGGGGGGGGGGGCTTGTGTTATAGTTACATCTAGCGAGACTGATTTGTGGTCAGATCTCATCATGTATGGCCTCACACTGGGGTGGTGCAGCAGTCCTTCATGTGGTGAGCACCAGATCCAGGATGTTTGAGCCTCTTGTTGGAATGTCAACCAGCTGGTCCAGGGCATTGGAGTTAAAGTCCAGGAACCTTTGGACAAGTGAGTTAGAATCACATAATTTACCCAGTCAATGGATGGGTAATTAAAGTCACCCAAAACCAGGGCGTTCGGTTGCATCTTGATTGACTCATGTAGATCCAAGTAGGCTGAGTGGATGTCCAGATTCATGGAGGGGAGGTTCTACAGCTGGCAGTGACCTTGAAGAGGGGTCTTGCCTACAGTCAATTGCACCTGAAGTAATTGAAGGGAATTCTGCTGTTTGATCTAGAGGTGTATTAGCTTTAATGAATATTGATACACCACCTCCTTTAGTTCTTATGCTTTCAGTGTGAGGTTTGAACGTGTGGAAGGAAATGTAACTTGGTATAGCTGAGATGCTGTCCGCAGCCTTAAACCTGGTCTCCGTGACTGCACAAATGTCAGCATCTTCCAAGGTGAGGACTGCTTTGAGTGAGTGCAGTTTCTGGTTTAGACTCCTAGTGTTTAGCAGCATAACCTTGAGGTTGTTTTTAGAGGGTATTTTTATGTCTGGAATTTTGTTCTTGTGATGTTGCCTAAAAAAGGCACTAAGGGGGTGTCAGGATCCATAGCCAGTAACTGAAATTCCAGAGATGACAGATGAAGACCATCTCTGGCAAAGCATCAAGGTCTGTTGACCATGTCATCCCAGGCTGACTGATACCGAATCTCCCTTGAATGACACCAGAAACTAAACCAATTGTTGAAGTCAATCATTTTTTGTTTGTATTGAGATCATAGGTTCATAGGTTGGTACTAGGCTATCGGCCCTAGGGCCTATACAAGCCTAGCCATAACAATTCCCTGGCTGTTTCTTCCCACAATATTACTTCCATGGACCCCTATCTAGCAGGGCTATTGACGTGATCCCCTGGGTGAGTTTCATATGTCCCATCCAGTCGTCAAGGTTCCTTTTGAAGCTGGCCAAAGATGTGCTCTGCCTGACATGTATAGGCAGTCTATTCCAGAGTCTGGGGATTCTCTGGGTCAAGATCCTATCCCTCCAGCATGTTTTGTTCATTGTGATAAGATTTAGATCCCTGGAGCATGTGGCTCTGTGGGATTGGGATTTCTTTGTGTAGCATGTCCAACAGCTCTGGGTTTGACATGGCCTTGTATGTTAAGCAGAGATCGTCTCTGAGTAGACGATATGCGACAGAGTATAGCTGGAGTTTTTTTTAAATGGTCAGCATAGGGCATCTGCTTTAGGCCTGTGATTCTTTGTGAGGTATTTCTGCGGCATTTCAAGTTGTTGCAGATGTCTTGAGAGGTACATACCAAACGGGGCGTTGTATTCTAAAATGGGTCTAATTAGGGATGAGTACAGTGGGACAATGACCTTCTCTTTTCTGGATGAAAAGCCCTTAATGATGAGGTGTGCCACATAGAAGGAATTCCTGACTGTTGTGGCAATGTGGTTATCGAAGGTGAGACCACTGTCCACCTGTGTCCCTATGTCTCATCGCACATTCAGTGTTTAATGTACTGCCACCATGTTTTTTCCCCAAAGGGGATAACTATACATTTCTTGGCATTGAGCTTGAGCCCATGGCTCTGGCACCAAGCATCTGTTTCTCTAAGGCCCTTTTGTAGAATGTCCACATCATTTGGGGATTCAGTAATGGCTCCCAGTTTGCAGTCATCTGCAAACTTTGTTAGCCAGAGTCCCTTAATATTGGCATGTACTTCAGAGAAGTAGATGCCAAACAAGAGCGATATCATCCTAGGCAAATGTAAAATGTAGCTTAAGGCTGGGGTTATACTTGCCTGAGATGCACAATCAGAGAGCTCAGCCTTGTCTGTCTTCATATAGTCCAGTGAGGTACATCTCAAGTCATTCACACCAACATGGACTATGACGGAGTCAAAGCATGCCTGTTGTTGAGAGACTTGAGTGCATGAGTGATGTGGCAGATCCTGGCACCTGACAGATAGCAGACTGTGACTTATTTCCTTATCCAGCCTGGTGAGAGGGACATCTGTGTGTCAGCAGAGTCACCTATGACAAAGATATTTGTTTTTGTGTTATGCCTTAAGGGCTTGACTGGTGAGACACTGGTGTGTGATATATTATGTGTACTGTGTTCTGCAGAGGATGTATTTTGTGAACTGTGCTTGTGTTTGAGAGGACTGTGATGATTAGGTAAGCTTCTGGTAAGGCCCTCCGCATATGTAAGTTTGTGGTATTGGTTTGTTAGGTACAGGAGGTGAGGTATGCATGCTGACAACCTGCTTAGTATCATTTGAACTGACTGGTGAGTGAGTGAGCCTGGATTCTAGGTTCTTTATATAGATGCATCCAACATAATTTGTGTGGACTAGAAGTGAGTTGTCAGTGTACTTGAGGCAATTCGATATATTGACTCAGGATGCCCATATCAACCTTGCTGGCTGAAAAACTATGGGAAATTGTCCCTCCATAATGCTAGGTAAGTTGATTTGGTCAGAAGACAGGAAGGACCAGCTAAAGTAGAGGACAGGAGAAGTGGACAAAAAATACAAAGGGCTGTTGGGTAGGATCTGTGTTGGTACCGCAGGAGCTTTGCTGAATGTATTTCATGTTAGTGAGGAACAGTTGCAAAAACTCACCTGTAGAGCACCAGCAGAGTACTAAGGGAAAGTTTGCAGGCAGATGTGTTTGCATCTATAACCACCAACGATGCCCACCACTGCTTGACAGTGCATGATGCGAAAACAAGGGCAAATGCAGTGCTTTTATATCAAATGAGAGCAAACTGATTTAAACAAATTAACCAGTAAAAAGCTCAAACCTGAGCCCTGTTTCAGCAACCTTCAATCAGATGAGTTATAGCTGCACACCCCTGTCACTAGGGTGCAGGAGAATCCTCTCCAGCAAAAGATGGCCTAGTTTAGTGCTCAAGTTATACAAACAGAACTAGATACAGCAAGTTTGAATCTAGTCTATATTGCAGCAAATTAAGTGCAACAGTTAAGTAGGGGGTACACAAAATAGGCAAGAAAGAGATGGGATTTAATGGAGAAAACTAGCAAATGAATAAGGATATTGGGAGCAAGTAACTATAGAGGGAAAGGAAATAGAGTGGTGTAAGGCCAAGAAAATGTTTGGACTGGATGCTAGAGACTGCCTTCCCTACCAGGGATTGAGATCAGAGGTATAAGCAAAGAGAAATGGATATGGGAATAATAAGTGAAAGACCTGCTGTGGTAAAGTTTTTAGTTGATTCTAGAACAGAAACTGTTAAAATATGTTTAGTGGGGCATATAAAATATTGAATAAGTGCAAGAATTAATCAGAAGAGGTTAGAAAAGATTGGTAAGGGAGACTGGAAAAGCAATTTACAAGGAAACTATGGGAAGACATATGTATGGCTCCCAAATATGCAATAAAGTCCAGAATGTTAAGAATTTTTGCTTGGTGGTAATTTTATATCCTAAGCAGACTTCAAATAAGTTTCCTCTGTTAGACAGCAAATATTAGAAGTGTGATTAGGAGGAAAATGTAACTGGAAATATGTGATGTCCTTCCATATCACTGTTGCAGTATTCTTTACATAAGGGATCTCCTGCCAAGGATAGCCCAACGTGTACAGCTAGTATACCCCAATGCCTTTAGTTCTTTTAGGCATCATACATCAGACATATGCTCCGTGCACAGTACTAAGGGCATAAAGGTGGCATATGAACACACACATACTTTTGCAGCCAGTCTGAACAGCATTATTGAACGTCAGTCTGAATGCCCTTCTGCTGTGCTGGTTACCAAACCATGTTTTCAAATCAATGCCCTGTTGATGGGGGTTCTTTTCTTTGTTATATTATTTTATTTTTATTTATTTTATTTTACATTTGTTTACCGGGAAGGTCCGACTGGACACAGGTCTGTTTTCAGCGGAGGCCCGGAGGAGAAAAGCTCCACAAGTATTACATTACATTAGTAAACATTTACACGATACAAAAATGTTCATGCACAAAGCTCCACAAGTATTACATTAGTAACATTCACAAAGTAGAAGATATTCGTACACAAAGTACACTATGTTAGTTGAAAGCAGTTACAAACAATAGATTGAAATGAGTTACATATGAGTATCTGGTAGAATTTGAGCAAATGGGGTATTATAGTAGAGAATACTTTACTTTCTAGCATTGTGTCAATAAACTGTTAGAGGTTGAGAACCATGGTAGTATTCATTATTTGGGATAGTATTAATAGCAGTGAGTAGATTTGTTCTAACCTGGAGGAAGACATGAACATAGCCAGTTTTGCATGAAGTGGGATTTGATGTTTTTTTTGAAGAGGTAAGGTGAGGATGTTGAGGTTAGATGATCAGGTAGGAGGTGCCAGGTTTTTGCAATGCAGCAGGCAAAGAGCGATTTGCCAGCTTCATTGTTGTGCTTGGTGACACTTATGTGGTTCCGGTGTGTTGATCCTAGGTTTCTGGCAGGTGTGTAGGGTTGAATTAATTGTTGCAAGGCAGGTGTTTTCATAGGAAGGTAGTAGAGCTTTATGGACAGTGGTAAGTTGGTTGAGTAGGAGGATTTGAGGTAACTCAAGCCAGTTGAGTTGTCTAAGGGATTGGCAGTGATGGGACCTATGAGTGGCTTCATTAGCAAATTTGGCAAATTTGTTGTAGCATGATTCAGTTTTAGAGAGCTCTGTTTGGTAAATGTTGGTAAAGATTGGGGAAGCATAAAGAAGTATTGGTCATTGTGTTCATGTCATCCAGAAAGGGAAAATGTCAGTATAGGAGGCACATTCCTCCATAAAGATCATCATGACCAGGGTAATATGTTGGGATTTTCTTGTCCTGAGCACCAGCTGTTTGCCAAGGAGAAGGCCAAAAAAGTTGAGTCTGATCTGGTTGATGCCCATCCTGCCACAGACATGTCTCTCAAGGCTGGTGAAGGCCTGGAAAATCATCCAGTAGTTGCAGATTCCTGTGTGGCGACTCTGTCGGAGACTGGCATGTACCGGCTTCTTGCATGTCCTTGGAGCTTTTCAAATGTCAGTACTTGACACAGAGAGGGATTTTCAGTTGATTATTTCCAAGGGACCAAGGGGGATTCCTCAGGTCTTAGTTCAGGAGGAGCTTCCTGTGACCATTATTGAATCTGGCCAGGGGTCTGACCCTCCAAGGATTTTTTGTGCAGATGTCCCACAGAAAAAGAAGCAAAAAAGCAAAGTATATTTCTCCTGTTAAGTATCCCCAATGTGAGTGACCGTATTTCACTCCTGGTTTATTTAATGTTTTGATAGTCTTGAAGCCTATTCAAGAAGGCTCTTGTGCCTACTCCTCCCTTATCTTACTCCACTTACAAGACCCAGGGAATTGGATTCCTCTGATGAGGACCTGGATTCAGTAAGGATCTCTGCCTTACTCTTACCAAATCCCTTCCCCTTTGGACTACTGTTCAGAGGAGGAGGATTCTAGAAGTCCAGATACCCTTCCCTGGAAAAGCTGTCCTTTGGGGACACCATTGTCTGTATGATGTATTATTTTAAGTGAGATTGTTCTCATGTTTCTGAGATTTAAATTTTTTTATGAGCTCTAAAGGATGGAGTCACCTAAGCCGTCTGCTGTTCCTCCTGTTCTGGCAGCACTTCTGGATACCTTCTCAGCAGCATTTGTAGCCCCTGACTATCAACCCCCTGCACCTAAGAAGCCAGGTAGATTCTATAAAGTTCATGAGGCGTTCATATATCTTTACAAATGTCCTTCTGCTTGACTCTTCTGTAGTTTCAGTCATCTCTGATAAGCCCTCCAAATTATTGCCCTCTACGAAGTTGTTGCCTTCTGATAAGGATAGTAGGGCTGTGGAAGGGCTGGGCAAGAAAAGTTTGTACTGCTGACACTTCATCCTTTAGGGCCATCAACTGCAAGACTCTTATGACCAGGTATATTTTGATCCTCCTTTCTCGAGTGGTTTCTGACATTTCTGACTTTGAGGAGAAGGCTTTGTCCCTTTCCTTGTGGGGCTGTACTTAAGGTGGCCACCACTCAATCAAATGTAGCTGTGATGCAGCTGATACTTCTTCCAGGGCTTGCTGCCTTTGGTTCAGTTGTGAGACCTTATTCTTGGATTATTCAGGCTTTGCCTGAAGGTATTAATGGCAAACTTTAGATGCTCTCTTGGGTGATAAGAATCCTTTTAGATCTGCTGCAGCTGAGCTTTTCGAGTCTCTTCAAGATGGGGTTAAAACCTTACAGGAGCTGAAACATTTTGTTTCGTATTACCAAATTTCAGAGGAATGTTCTCTAAGTCTGCCCTTTTTTTTTTTTTTTTTTTTTTTTTTTTCTCTTCTTCTTCTTGGGCAGGTTCACCCTCCTCCCAGTGGTAAGAAAGGTCCTAGGTGAATGCCTCCTGCTAAATCTATCCAGACTACTTCCTTCCAGAAACCTTTTCAGGATAAGCTCAGTTTGAGTTGAAAATTTGCTTTCTCCTGCTTTTGGCCAAGTTCCCTTGTCCATCCACCTGTCCCCGTCTCTTCCTGATTAGCTTCAGACAACTTCAGACCCTTGTTTCTGTCCATTATACCTCGGGGATACGTCATGGTTTGGAAATCCCTTCCTGCCTTTTCAGCCATTTCCTCAACCTCCTCGGGAACAGCTCTCATTTCCCAGAGGTTATTCATGGCTTCTTGGCTCAGGGCATCATTCAGGCTGTGCCTAAAGCCCAGGTAGAGAAGAGATTTTATTCCAGAATGTTTCTGGCCCCACAAAATGATGATATTTGGAGACCACTTCTGGATCTTTCCCAGCTGACCACATTTCTCAAGATTCCTTCCTTTCAGATGTTCTCTGCAAATGTGATTTCATCTTCTTCCCCAGACCTTTCTGGTCTCTCTAGATCTCAAGGATGCATATCTTCACATCCCTTCCATCCTCTCTTCAGGAAATTTTTGTTTGTGTCTCTTCCTTGCATGTGGAAGCTTCAGTGATATCTCAAGTAGGTGTGGCATCAGCATTGCCACCACCTGGACTTCAAAGTAGCTTAGCTTACCTTACCTTTCCTGTCACAAGCTTTAGCTTCAGAGGTGGATTCATCAACTTTCCCTCAACCCAGGGCTTCCTTTTCAGGCTCCACTTTCTTTTCACACTTAAGGGTGGGGTGCCTCCTGTGTTGTCAAGGTTCAGGGTCTCTGGCCTCCTCTTTAGAGATTAGACCATATCAGTATCTGGGAGATGAGAGCTGTGCTTTTGCCTGTTCAGACCTTTCATTCCCTCTTTCATCCCAGGCCACAGAGTTTGCACAGACAATACTACAGTGGTGTGGTTTGTCAACAAGCAAGGGAGCACAAGGTCTTTTCTTTGCAGACTGGCTCTTCAGGTCTGGGATCTAGCTATCCAGTATCAGGTGATTCTACAGGCAGCTTAAATTCCCTCAAAGCACAATCTAGTGGCAGACTCAACAGTGGGAGGATATATGTATGTCTCCCAAATATGCAACAGAATCTAGAAGATATAGGATTTTTGCTTAGAAATGTTTACATAAATATTTTTATACCCCAAGTAGACTCCAGAAACTTTTTCCTCTGGTAGATAGAAAATGTTGGAGGTGTGACTGGGAAGAAAGAGGTAATTGGGAATATATTTTCTGGGAGTGCAGTGAGTTGGCGGACTGTAGGATTCTCTGCAGGATGCACGGTCAGAGATGCTGAGTGGGTGGATTGGTGTGACGAAGGAAATGATTTTTCTGAGCTATGGTACAGAATCGGAATTGCCTAGACATGGTAAGGCCTTGCTGTCTCTAATTATGTTGGCTGCCAAAAAAGCAATTAGAAAATGGAAATCTAAATCGGCTATATTAGAAGTAGTTAATATAGTAACAGAGATAAAAAAGGGAATTGAGATCTTTAGAAAAAGGTAGGAGCAAACTACATAAGAAAAATGGGAATTGTGGGAACAATACATACAGGGGAGGAATGAGGTTTAAAAGAAGACGGGACTTAAATGAGCTATGTAATGTTTGACTGAAAACAACTGGGTAGATTAGAAGTGATATATATTGTTTGCAACTGGGAGTGTGCCAGTATGGTTTGTGATGTAAAATGCTTGCAACTAGGATTATCAGTGTAGTTTGTTGTCATTTATATAAATGTATGATTGCATATGTCATAAGTGATGGTTTAATAAAGATGCGTCTTTAAAAAGGGGCAGGAATTGAATAATTTATGTAATGTTGCTTAGGTTATATGATATACAGCAATATATGTGAAGCATAATGTTTAATTCTAACTTGTTAGTACAGTTAGATTACTTTTATATAAATGTAAATGTGCCTGTGTCACAAGTGATAATTCAATAAAGGTATTTAAAAAAAAAAGCACAATCTAGTGCAGACTCCTTGAGCAGGTGCAGCACACAAGCTCACAAATGGATGCTTCACAGAGATGCATTTCTGGACATTTTCCATCAATAGGTTATTCCTCATGTAGATCTTTTTGCCTCTACTCTGAACAGGCAACTTTGTCTGTTCCCTTCCAAAGTCCCAAGTATACTCTGGCTTGGACAGTGGATGTCCTCTCTTTTCCTTGGAAGAGGATGTTGCTGTTGCTCCTCCCCCCCCCTTCCTCTGTTAGCACAAGTCTTGCACAAGATCAGGCAGGACTCTCCCAAAATCTTGCTAGTGACTCCCTTTTGGCACAGGCAACATTGCCCCTCCCTGACTTCTAGGATGCCTGCATATTGAGTAGCAGCTTAATTCTAGCTCTCCCTGGGTGAAAACAAACTTAGCAGAGAAATCTAGTGGACCTAAATTTCTGGGTATATGTCAGTAACTGGCTAGTTAAGTGCACTGTCTGCATGCCAAGAAAAAAGAAATACAGAGGACCTAGATGAAAATCTGTTTCAAAAGTTGACGAAAAAACGCTGACTGGGAAAAGTACTGCAGTTGTTCAGCAAAAAACAGTGCAAGCGATAAGGGGATAAGACAACTGCACATATACCTGACTAAAATAAATGAAACACTGATTGAGTATATCAACTCAAACAAGAGGATGGAAAAATGGAAGAAACTTTAAACAGGTAATCAGAGATAAAACTTCAAAACTCAGAGGCAGAAATTAAGAAAAGGCTGGCTGAATATGAGACTGAACAAAAAGAGAGGTTTCAAAAATAATAGAATTAGAGAACAGAGCACATAGTGAGAACCTGAAATTTTCGCTATACCAGAGAAGCTGGGAGGAACAGACTGTATTAATTTTATGAAAGCACAAATGAGCAACTGGAATGGTATTCCACAATAGGAATTTTTAATTGAACGAGCACATCTTGTGTATGTTCCAAACCTGGCTATAAGAAAGCAACCTAGTCCTTTAATAGTAAAGATGTAATCTTACCATCAGAAGGGGTTGATTCTGACAAAACTGTAGCAGAAGTCAAATTACTAAAAGTGGGCGACAGCAGAGTTTTTGTGGAGAATGACCACTCCTTGTATACCAGGCAGAAGAGGAGAAATCAATTCCATTATTCAGGGAATGTCGAGAAGCAGGTGTGAGATTCAAACTGCTATACCCAGATGTCTTCAAAATATTTTTTTCCTGGAGGGACAATCACTTTTTGATGAAGTACATGCAAAGG
The DNA here is from genome assembly GCF_019279795.1 of Protopterus annectens. NCBI lineage: Eukaryota > Metazoa > Chordata > Ceratodontiformes > Protopteridae > Protopterus > Protopterus annectens. The sequence continues at coordinate 372,833,536 of NC_056744.1, forward strand.
AAAAAATACAAAAGTCTGTCCAGAAAAAGTGAACTGTGAAACAGGATGAGATTCTGCTGCTTATTCTTCTGGTAAAGACAACACAGAGAATGTGCCAGTGAATCCTTTTCCAATGTTTAAATGGAAAATGCTTGAGAGAAGTGAAGAAACACAGGAGTCGACTAGCAGAATTGAGAGTATATAGGAAATGAAGGAGAGACAAGATTTGGGATATGGAGATGAACAGGAATAGAACAAGAACATCTAGAAATATTGGACTTTCTTGGACTTGTTAAACTTGTAGGGAACTCTAAAGCATATGTTTTATTTCATCTCATTAATGTTTGGAGAATAAAATCAGTAAATTCAAAACCAACAAATGTGGGATTACAAAGCAGTAATTATATTTGTGAAACATGACAGAACAAGAACATCCGGAAATATTGGACTTTGTTGAACTTTGAGTTGGAACTGGAATTTGGAATTCATAGGAACACTGTTCAACACAGTCAATGATAGTTTCACTGCCGCTCTCAAAGGTTCAAACTAAGATCACAAGTCAGAAAAATATTCTGCAGTACCAAACTTTCATCCCACTTGGACCTTTAAGCTCTAGGGTCAATAGCAGTGGTAACACTAGTGCCTTTAGCCAGATTTCACATGAGGATTGTCCAGTGGATGCTACCAACACAATGTTTGATATTTTATCAGCCCATGGCTACTCTGATATGAATCACTCACACATACAGAAGAGCTCTCCTCAGCCCAATGCCATAGTGACCATGGATGTTTCCCAGTTGGGGTGGGGGGAATTTTCTGGGGAAAACAGGCAAGGCATTTGGTTCCCCAAAGAGGCCAGCTTGCATATCAGTGTCTTAGAGATGAAGGCAGTGCTTTTAGCATTGCAGGCCTTCTAAGATGCTCTCTCTTCATGGATGACTGCAGTTCAGACAGACCTTGTTAGTAGTTTGGTACATCGACAAGCAAGGAGGGACCAGATCATACCTCTTGTGTTGAGAAATGCTCAAAGTGTGACAGTGGGGGATCTCACCCAACTGCCTTCTCATAGAAATGCACATTCTGGGGAAGTCCATTGTGATAGCAGACAAACTGACCAGATGCAGTCTTTCTGCCTCACAAATCGTGTCTCAACAAAAATGACAGAAATTATTTTTCATCAGTGGGAACAGCCTTGCTGTGATCTTTTTGCTTCTCTCCTAAACAATTACAGCAACTACTTTGCCCATATCTCTCTGTAGGATGAGTCACTGAGAGATGCTCTACTTTACAATTGACCCCCCCCCAGTCTACTGTACGCCTATCTGCCAGTCCCTCTAATTCCAGAATTCCTACAGAAAGCTGCCATGTTGAAGAGCAAAGTAATCCTCATTGCACCTTACTGGCCTCAACAGATTTGGTTCCCCTTCCTTTGGCCTCATTTACTTTAACCTTGGGTTCTGGATCCAATTCCAGATGACCTGTCTCACCCAACAGGTATGATCCATCCAGACATATCAAACCTCAAGCTGACTGCACGGCTTCTTCAATTCCATTAATGGCCAGACAACCTATGCGGCCTTCCCCAGCCCGACATATACTTTTATCTTCCCATAAAAGGTTTATTCCAGTAAATGGAAAAGGTTTGTTTTCTGGGCACATCAAAAAATGTTGATCCCTTTTCAGTGCTGATGCATAACATCCTTGAATTTTTGGTTTTGCAACAAGTAGCACACACTCCTTTGATAATACAGATGGAGCATTATGGTAAGTACACAACTTCAGTCTCAGTTACTTTTAAGTGTAATGTTGATACTAATGTAAACTGGTGCTTCTATTTTTTTTGGGGGGGGTTTCCTCCCTTCTTTCTCCTTGTTCAGTTTTAAGAAATGTAGGCACTACAATGTAAAAAAAAAATCTGGTTAAAAGAGCTTAACAGAAGAAACATTAGTGTCCTTTTTCTCATTCTTGCATAAGAAAATGACTGGGTTAAGGCCATTGACTTAGTCTAGTAACACACAAATGTATCCTTGGCAGTTCTGTGTTTGGTTCTCATGTCTCTAGGTGACGATCTGATCAGGAGAAATGGCTTAGGGAAAATGTTTTCTGAAAACATTCAAGTGTTTTTCCCAGGTGAGAGAGCTATAAAGATAAGACAAAGCCAGACAGCACTTAGCACAGGCAGTACCATGCATCTTAGCATGAATAACCTTTCTTTTAGGTTATCTCTAGTCTATGTGTGTGGTTGTCAGTTTGGAATATTTGTTCCTATTAAGAGGGTAAAACTTCAATATTTGAAGACTTGCATAGTTTTGTGTGTTAAGTTCATGGGTTTTAGGGGGCACTGGGAGTGTTTGTATTTTTGTTTGAGGGCTTGTAAGATGTGATATGTGCTCATTTAGAAATGACATGAAACAACTTTATAAAAGATTACTCTACCAAACAATATATGCATGTAACACAAAAGCTGGAACTCAACATTTTAACAAAAAAAGCTGTTGTACATAAATGGTGGGAATAGGATCATAGGAAATTAGTAGGCTATTGGCCCTAAGACCCTTACAAGCCTAGCCAAAAATTTAGCCCATGTTCCGACAAGTCAGCGCCAGATGCCACTGTCCAGCAGGGATGCAGGTGGAACCCCAGGGGTGTATTTTCTGTTCCCCATCCAGTTATTCAGGTTGTGCTTAAAAAGAGTTAATGAGGTACTCAGCTTGACATGTAGGAGAGAGTCAGTTTCACAGAAGGGAGAGTCTCTGGGACATAAATCTGTCCCGCCAGCAAGTCCTATTAATTTCACAGACCAGGTTGAGGTCATGTGCGTGGGTTACTCAAGTGGAGCTTGACTTGCAGATTTGAAGCAGTCCCATCAGGATGGGGTCTGAGATTGCTTTGTATGCCAGACAGAGGTCCCCTCTGAGGAATCTGTATGAGACTGAGTAGTGGGACAGTGCTTTTAGCCTATCTGTGTAGAGTAGATGTTTGAGGCCCTGGATTCTCCTGGTGAGGAAACTCTGATCTGTCCAGCTGCTGCATGTGCTTTGTGAGGTACATGCCAAAAGGGGCATTGTACTCAGTAATGGGTCTCATAAGGGAAGAATACAGGGATGTTATGATCTCCTTGTCCCTGGATGAGATGCCCTTACTAATGAGGTGAGACGTGTAGAAAGCTTTCAATACAACTAATGCATTGTGGTGATCAAAAGTCAGTTTGCTATCAACCTAGGTGCCCAAGTTCCTCATGACAGATTGCATGCTTAGGACCTTGTTTTTAATGTGATAATATGTGGGGATGTCACTCTCCCCAAAGGGGATGATGATTCATTTTTTGGCATTCAGTTTGAGGCCAGATTTCAGGCACCAGTCATTTGTTTTGGTGAGACCCTGTTGGAGGATGTCCACATCACTAGGGGACTTGATGACAGCACCCAGCTTGCAGTCATCTGCAAACTTGGTCAGCCATAGCACACTGGTTTTGGCCTGCACTTCAGAAAAGTATATCCCAAACGGAGACATTGAGACCAATCCCTGGGGTACACCGCTCATTATAGGTCTACTGGTTAAGGTGGCTTCCCTTATTTTGACTAGGGATGACCGTGTCTGTCCTCCAATCAGCTGGGACAGACCTGGTACTCGGGCTTTGGTTGAATAGGGTACCTAATGGTGCTGCAAGTTGCTGCCTGAGTTCATGTAGGATGCAGCCTGGGATGTTATTGGGTCCCATGGAGGCTGTATTTTTTTGCCTTTGAGAGGGCAGTGATGACTTATTCCCTAGAGGTAAGGGGAGGGGGGCAGGTGTTGGAGATGTTCTGATTTACTGATGGGAGGGACAGAAGGGTGAAATTTTCACTGAACCTGTCTGTCAGTAGGTTGGCTATATCTACAGTGTTTGTGTATGTAGTGTCCTTGACCACCAGTTCTGAGCATATCTGAGTGCTTACTTTGAGATTGAGGACATATGTGAAGAAGGCCTTTTGATTGTCTTTATAGTAGATGTGGCCAGTTTGGACTCTGCTTTGGAGGCTTTCACTTGTGCTCTTATTTGCTTGTTCAGGCTAAGGAGAGATTGCTTCCAATTAGGCAAATGCTCTTCATTGGACTGAACAGCAATTTTTTTTCCTTTTATTATAGAGTTTACTGATTACAGATGTCCACCAGACAGGTTTACTCTTCCTTGAGGAGGATGCTAAGGTTAGAGGTGGATGAGGCACAATTACTAACAGAATAGGAGGATATGAGATAAAAATGGTGATGTATAACCAATCTACAAGAAAGTCCACATGAATAGATGGTATTTCTGTGGAAGTTTGGAAGCTAGGAGGGAAAAAAAACTGATAAAGATCTGGAAGGTTTTGTTTAACAGTACTTTAAAAGGAGTACCACCAACATCCTGGAAGAAAGTTGTGGTAGTTGGAATAACTAAACAAGGTAAAGAGCCATCATATCCAGCTTCATACAGGCCCATTTCAGTACTAAACCATGACTAATAAAATCTTTGCCTGTGATGGCTAAAAGAATGGCAAAAGTGATGTCAAAATTGATATGATTAGTGTTATGTGGAGGGGAGCCAAATGTTTGACAGCATTAACAGAACATTGATGATCCAGAGGGAAGCGAAGGTAAGGAAATACCACTGTTAGTGGTTCTTGATGCAGAGAAAGCATTTGAGAGAGTAATCTTTGACTTAATAAGCAGGGCAATGGAAGCATTTGCATTCCCTGATAAAATTATAAGGTTAATTAGGAATATATATGAGGGATCTGAGGCAAAAAGTAAGGTGGGTAGGGTTCTCTCTGATTTTATTTATTTATTTTTTATTTAACATTTGTTGACCGGGAATGTCCGACTAGGTTCCACAGAGCCTGTTTTTAGTGGAGGCCTGGGGAGAAATGCTCCAGATGATTTCTGTTTGAGAAGAAAAAACAGGCAGGGGTGTTTTCTCTCCCCTTAGTTATTTGCATTATATTTCGAACCATTGGAAAAAAAAAATAAAGGGCTCAGAAATTCAAGGATATAAGTGGTATGGTAGTCAAAAGATGGCTGTATTTGCAAATGATATTATATCTGACAAAACCAGAAAGGGACATTAGTGTTGCGGAGCATTTTGAGACAGTTTCATATCTTTTTGGTTCAGCAATATCAATATTTATGGGGACATGATAAAATTAAAGTATTTAGGTATGGATTCAAAATGATTCCAAGGTGCAGCTAAGGATATGTGGGAACAGACTTAACAAAAGGTAATACACTGAGAAAATGGAAGCTCTGTTATATGGTAATCGATAGTAAGATGCAAGCAGTTAAAATGTCTAGTCCCTTTAGTCTTGCACACAGATCAGGCATATTTTTGTCAACCAGAGGAGAAGGTGTGGATGGCAATTAAAGAGTTGAAGGGTTTTATCTGAGAGTGGAAGATGGCAAGAGTCAAGTGAGGTAAGCTGATTCTTCCAGTGGAACAAGGCAGATTACAATTAACTGATTTGAAGGGGTATTTCAGATCAACATGGTTAAGGCTCCTATACATAGCATAAGTAGAACACTATAATTCAAAGTGGAAACAGATGAAATGGGGGGAAGCTCAAGAAACAGAGACTGTGATTTTGGATGGAGATTTTTTAAAGAGAATGACAATAATCATACGGAATATTATATTGATAAAGTAGCAGAAAGTATGTTAAGAACTAAGACAGCACAGGAATGGAGAAAGATTCTGCTGATAGGTATGACTGCAGTTAGGGATACAGATAATGGGCAAGATAATTTATTGTAGAAAACTGGCAAAGGAACCAAGGTATTGGGAGCAAGTAACTAGAGAGGTAAAGGTAGTGGAATGGGAAGAGTCCAAAAATTTATTTGGACTGCAGGTTTAGAGATGGTCTTCCCTGTCAAGGATTAATACCAGAGTATAGGCAAAGAAAAAGGAAATGGATGATCCTAAAGAAAAGACCAGCACTGGTAGAGTTTTTCAGTAAAATCTAGAACAGAAGCTGCCTTTAAGAAGGGAATAAGTAGTAGACCATATAAAATATTCCATAAGTATAAGAATCAGAGGAGGTTAGAAAGGATTGGGAAGAGAGATTGGATAAGCACTTCACAAAGGAACAATGGGGGGATAAATGTACATGTCCCAAATATGCAGCAAAGTGTATAATGTTTAGAATCTTTGCTTGAAATGTTTACATGGTATTTTTATACCCCAAGTAGACTCCAAATAATTTTTCCTCAGATAGGCAGCAAATGTTAGTGTGATGGGAAAGAAAGAGGTAACTGGGAACATATTTTCTGGTAGTGTAATAAGCTGGCAGACTTTAAAGATTCCCTGCAGACTGCTCTGTCAGAAATACTGGGTGAGCAAATTGGTGTAACTAAGGCAATGATTTTTTTGAGCTCCGGTAAAGAATCGGGATTACCTAGAGGTAGTAAGGCCTTGCTGAGTCTAATTATGGTGGCTGCCAAAAAAAGCAATGACTAGATAATTGAAATCAAAGTCTAAACCAACTTTTTACTAGAAGTAGCAAATATAGTAAAAGAGGTAAAACAACTGGAATTGGGACCTTTAGAAAAGGGTAGGTGGAAATTACATAGGAAAAATGGGAATTGTGGGAGTAATACATGCAGAGGAGGAACGAGGTTTAACAGAAGGCAGGATTTTGAATGAGCTATGTAATGTTTTCCTGACAATAACTGGATAGATTATAAGTGACTTATAATGTTTGCAACTACAGTTTGTGAGCATGGTTTGTAATATATAGTGTTTGCAACTGAAGTTGTCAGTATGGTTTGTTTTCATTTATATAAATGTAAGATTGCCTATGTCATACGTGACAAATTAATAAAGATGTTTCTTATTAAAAAAAAAATAAATAAAAAAACACATTGGTGTCTTCATTGTTTCTACTTGACCAGGAATAGTTACCACAAATTATCACATCAAGTGGAGGTCTCTCACAACATAAGGGATCTCTTATCCCTTTTCATTTGTCCACTCTTCATTTGATGCTATAGATGATGGGGTATTGATTCTGGTGCTGTGGGAGGCCAGGAAATCCCCTGTCTGCAGAGGTTCCTCTCACTCTGTCTTTTGTGTAATCTGTTCCATGCTGGGTTGCCATATTCTTTAGTTAAAGCTCACCTGTCAGTAGTTTCTGCTTCTCTTCTCTTGAATCCTCCACTGGCCTCTAGATTTGAGGTCAAGCACTTTCTTAAAGGCATCCTTCATGTCAGGCTTCCCAGGAAGCCTATTCCACCCTCCTGAAACCTCAATTTTATCCTTGAAGACTTGACCCAGGCTCTTTTTGAGTCTGCTTCTTGTTTCCTTACAACATTGTACACAAGACCGTTCTTTTAGCTCTCACTTCAGCCACGAGTGTTTCTGAACGTCAGGCTCTTATGGCCATTCCTCTTTTTTAAGTTTTTCAGAGAGATAGGATGAGTCTCCGTACTAATCCTTCTTTTATGCCCAAGGTAGTCAGTGAGTTGTCACTTAATCAGTCTGTTCATGTAATTTTTTTTTCCTTCTCCACAGCCTGCCACTGGGAAGGTTCTTCACGCTTTGTATTTGCAAAGACAGCTTGGATATTAGTTGGATACAAGTAAAGTTATTTACGTGCATGTGTGTGTGTGTGTGTGTGTGTGTATATATATATATATATATATATATATATATATATATAT
>NC_056744.1:372841685-372909185 GCF_019279795.1 Protopterus annectens
GATTCACTACCTAGCATGGAAGGTGGATGCTTTGCCCTTCCCCTGGAACTCCCTCTTTGTGTACGCATTCCCTCTTCTGCCTCTTATTCCCAAGGTACTGATCAGAATAAGGGAGGAGAGACCAAAGGCCATCTTCTTTGCTCCAGATAGGCCCAGACAGCATTGGTATCCCTTACTTTGCTGCCTGACATTACAGCCTCCCAGGCAGCTTCTCCCGATCTCAGACCTCTTGACTCAGGTGGGGGGGGGGGTGCTGCACCCTATCAGCATGGCTGATATTCTAAAGGCAAACAAGGGGCCCCTGTTAAGCAAATAGGTCCTAGACATTATCACAGAAGCCAGAAGGCCCAGCACCAAAAAATCTTATGTAGGAAAATGGAAAAGATTCTGCTCCTGGAGCCAGTCCAGAGGGGGCAATACCTCACAACCTTCCATCCCTCTTATCCTGGACTGCCTAGTGGAGCTACTTAATAGTGGCCTCTCCTTCTCTTCTATTAAAAATCCACACCTCGGCCATTTCAGCTCATTTTGATGCAGATCAGCCCCTGTTTTCCCATCCATCATTTGATTAAACAATTCCTCAGAGGGGCTTCTAATATCAGACCTCCGAGAAGGCCAACCACGCCAGCCTGGGACCTGAATTATGTTTTGGAAAAGCTAACCTAACCACCCTTCGAACCTGCTGCTTCAGCAGAACAAAGATACCTTTCCTGGAAGACTGCTTTTCTCCTAGCCATCACCTCAGCCAGAAGGGTTTCAGAACTTCAGGCAGTGGTGGCCATTGAATCCTTCGTTTTCCATGCAGATAGGGCCTCTCTGAGGTCTAATCCCTTTTTTATGCCCAAAGAGGTATCTAATGTGACTCTCAACCAGGCCATACATCTACCCACCTTCTTTCCTAACCCTCAAAACAAGGGGGAAAGAATTCTGGAATCGCCAGACGTGCACAGACAGCTCAGATACTATCTGGACCATACTAAACCCTTCAGGAAAACCAACTACTTGTCAGCTTTGCCCCAGTGGCAGAGTGGAATCCCATTTCCAAGCAAATTATTTCCAAGTGGATATTACACTGTATCCATTTCTGCTACAGATTACATGGGACCCCCCCCCCCAAGTCTGTTCAAACCCATTCCACCAGGGCAGCCTCCACTTCCACAGCATTCCTCAGAGGAGTTCCCACCAGGGACAGCCTGGAAGCTGACACCTGGACTTCTGTCCATACCTTTACCAAACATTACCACCTACCTCTTTTTTTCTAAGGCTAGGGCAGGGTTTGCCTCTGCAGTTCAGCAGGACATGCTTGACTCATGCCTAGGTCTCTTACTAATCCTACCACCCCTCTCAATTTTTGGAATCATCCCACAGGTAATGACTGCAGCAGTGAAACACAAAGAACATAGTACAGTTGTGTACACTTAACATAAATGTAGATGTCCGAGTGTATTCACTGTTGCAGTCCTGGTTTCCCTTCCTCAGTCCCCCTTACATCTTCTTTCTTTAGGGAGACATAAGCTTCTCACGGTGGCTTTTAGCCGCCAGGACCACTTTACCATACTTAACTGGACTTCTGACTGGTTAGGTCAAGAAAAACTGATGTAATGGCGTCGGCTGCCTTGCTTTATATTACTGACGATCTGACGTCAGCCAGCAAGCGACAGCAGCCGACACAGAAAAACATTAATGTTGGTATTCGAGCCGGCTGAGGGCTACCACAGCAGGGTTAACCCACAGGTGATGACTGCAACAGTGAATACACTCGAACAGCTACATTTATGCTAAGTGTACACAACTGTACTTTTCTTGTATCCATCTGGAGAAGGACTTGCTATTCTGGAGCCAAATATCTGAAGTGATCTAGAAAATGGAAGAAAGCGGTAAAGGAAAGGAGAGGAAATAAAACAGTTTTTCATCTCCAATGCCACAGTATGATAGGAATTACCTTTTTATACCATGTCAGTTTTATCACAGGCAAGTAGAGCAAACCAGCAAAAGCTAACAAAGATCAGCTCAAAAAGAGATCACAGTGAGACTGCAAGTGAAAACCTAGAAGGGCCTTGGGCAAACCTTATAACATGGAGCAGCCATGACTGCATGGAAGTCCTCTGTTCTCCTTCCCTCACCTCATGACCCTACCCTTTCAGCAGAGTCTTTCAATGGCTGGTAACTTGGAAGTCCATAACCAAGGACAGAAGTACTGCAGATTGTCGTAGAGGGATGCATATTCCACTGGAAATGACTTCTACAAATGTCAGGAATCTCCCCTGTGCCAAAAGATCAAGAACTTCTGATTTTCCATACCCTATGAGACCTCTTGGAAAAAAAGATACGTAGAAATGGGCTCTCTTCTGTAGAAAAAGCAAAGCCTATTCCAGACTCTCTGTAATAATCAGGAAGGAATGCACATGGAGTCCAACTCTAGATCCATCCAAATTAAAGACCTTTCTAAAGGTACCAGAATTGAAGATGCTAACCCTCCTGTTCTCAAAAGCGTTAATGGTCATCCTGGAGTTAAAAGATGCATATCGCCATATCTCCATCCACCAGGACCAGAGGCACTTTCTCAGTCTTTGCAAGGAGGTATCATCAGTTTACTTCCTTGTACTTTGCTTTAGCTACTGTGTCCAGGGCCTTTACAAGATGCCTAGCTCTAGTGATTGCTTTGTGTAGAATCAAAAGCATTCGTATCTTCCATTATTTTGACGATTACCTTAACTTATTACTTCCCACAAATGTGTAGTTGGCAGGAAAGCAGAGTTCCTGTGCATTCTGTAAGAATACTCACATCTTTACAAGGGCTTCCGTATCCTCCTGGAATCAGTTTTTTTGTCAGTGTTTTCAATGTCTAATTTCTAAAGTCCTGGTGTAGATGCATACTTTTAAAACAGCAAGGTGACAACTACAGGCTAATATGATTGTATGTGCAGTGAAATGGTCAGCATGAGATGTACAGAGATGGAGTTATGGAGTGTTTACAAAACATTGTGAAAATGTGAGCCATTTACCAAGTGTACATAAATGTGGAAATGTGTGATGGTTTCATGTTGGAGGTAGTGAATGTATGAAATCTGCACTGGTACCGCAAGTGTGCTTGAATCCAAAGGCCTCAAAGTCTTTAACCAGGTGATGGACAGAGCATACCCTACAAGTGGTGACAGTACCACAGTAATGGAGTATGTCAACAGACAAATGGGACAAGATCTTAAACCCTTTTCAGGTGAGCCACAAGTCCTTAAGCAATGGGTGTTAGTGAAAAACTACAGTAAACGTGTTAATGTGAAGACATTTTGAGGTCTGTGAACATTTTGGTAGAGCAGTTAGGACTATTAGCTATGTTTTCATAACCACTTTAATTTTTTAAAAGCTGTGTGGCCCATAGGTGAACAGATGGTGACATCTTATGCAGACATGCTCACAGTGCTGCCACTGATGCTTGACATGTAACACACAGATTTATAGATTAATGTTTTTAAGTAGTGTGAAAATATTATATGCATAAGACCCAGAGATTCCTGTCCCAGAGACTTCCCATGCTCTGGAACAAGATTCCAATCTACATTAGGCAGAGCTCGTCACTAACACACTCCAAAAGAAACCTTGATGAGTGGATGGGAAAGAGGAAGTTTACCCCAGGGATCACTTCAGTGGCTCTGCTGGACAGAGGCACAGAGAACTAATGTAAGGGGGCGGTGAAAGCCAACACATTCTGGCTAGGCTTATAAATGCCTTTTGGCAGATAGCCTAGTACCTACCTATGAACATATGAACATACAAGGCCATGTCAAACCCAGAGCTGTTGGACATGCTACACTTAAAGAAATCCCAATCCCTCAGACACACGCTCCAAGGATCTAAACCTTGTCATCACAATGAACAAAACATGCTGGAGGGATAGGTTCCTGTCCCAGACACTCCCCAGACTCTGGAATAGGCTACCCATACATGTCATGCCTCTTTGGCCCTCTTCAAAGGGAACCTTGATGATTGGATTGGAGATAGGAAATTCACCCCGGGGAGCACATCAGTCGTCCTGCTAGACAGGGGTCCAGGGAAGTAAATACTGTGGGAATAAATATCCAGGGATTTGTTATGGCTAGGCTTGTATAGGCCCTAGGGCCGATAGCCTAGTACCATCCTATGAACCTATAATCTGCATAGATTGCACAGTATCACAGAACAGCAGTAAATAATTTCCTCTTGCTATGCCTCATAGAAAGCTCTTGTACAGGTGAACAGTTCTGCCATTGATATCTTAGATCTGTGTTGCACACCTGGAGATATAGATTTGTTTGACCATAACGCTGATAATTTTTGACAAGTAAAATATCAGCTTTCTCTTATAAATCTGTGGTATAAAATCAGCATCTATAGACAGGTTTTTGATACTAACACTAATGTGTAGCCCATTGTCTACTGACGAGCTTTCATGTTTTGCATTTTTTTGTAACATACAGTTGTCACATACATCTCAAATCTAACAAAGTGTATTTTCAGTGCAGGAGTTTGGAGAAAGAGGTCTTATGAAGCAAGAGTTTTCCAGGCTTAGAAGACCTCTAGAAACAAGGGAAGTAATTAGCCTCATGATGCTTAGGATTTGAATGAGTTAATTCAAACAGTTTCATGAGGAGGTGGGCATGGGCCTGGGCACAACCATGGCTCTGTTCCACAAACTGGGATTTACACTGAACATGCCGAAATCCATTATGTTGCCCTCCCAGCAGGTGATTAGTATTCTTTTATAGACACCGGACCACAGAAAGTTTTCCTAGACCAAGGCTAGATCAAGAGCGGTCAGGTTTGCATTCCTTCAGCTTGTAAGTCAGAAACAAATTACAGCAAAACCCAGACAAGATAAGAGTGGCTAAGTTTGCATTCCTTCAGCTTGTAGGTCAGAAGCAAATTACACAAGAGAGAGTCTCAAATCACTGGCATAATTGCGTCAGCCATCTTGTTGATACCCTAGGCCAGACTATATGAAATGTTTGAAATCTCCAATGATACATCAGGTGTACTTGGATGCAAGGGCCTCAAAGCCTTCAACCAGATAATGGGCAGAGGATGCTTACAAGTAATAACAAACAGCACCACAATAATGTGGTATGCCAACAGACAAAGGGGGCAAGATTTTACACCCTTTGCAGGTTAGCCACAAGTGCCTGGGATCTGACTGTATAACATGAAAGGCCCTTTCTAGGCAGTCTATATCCTTCCAGGAATGTGCTGTGCAGGATCATTTAAACAGATTAAAGGCAGACCCACATAAATGGATGTGTCACAAGGATGTCTTCTTTTTAGCTATTGTACAGGTGTGGTGTACTTAAGATAAACTTGTCTGCAACTCCAGGCATCAACATTTTAGACAGTTCTGCTCAAGAGATTTTTGCCAAAAAGTTAAGGTAACAGATGCCTATGCCTTTGAATGAACAGTCCTGTTTTTGTGTATCTTTCCTCTGATCCACTTCTTCCAATGTGTGATACAGTAAATGAGAGGAAAAAATGTGAGAGAATGGTGTATTTTGCGACACAGAACTAGAAGTCCCTGAAAGGGCATGCTCAGTATCATTGGGGAGGCTAGGAAGCAAACCACAGTGAACTCTTGTATGTTCAAAATTTATTTATTTATTTTTATTTTACATTTGTTGACCGGGAAAGTCCGACTGGACACATGTCCATTTTCAGCGGAGGCCCGGGGAGAAAAGCTCCAATAGTACATAGTAGGTTACAAAAAGTTCCAATAGTACATAGTAGGTTACAACAATGTTTGACAGCTAACATACGATTGTAGTTATGCACTAAATACCCAGGGAAGAAAAAAAAAAAAAGGAAGATGTTTTCTAGATTTTGCCAGTCAAGGGACCAGAACCCAAAAGCGGGTAGTGTGCCCCTTATACTTAAGTACCTCAGTGAGCTGCATAGTTTAGGTTTGGCTTGCACAACTATTCGTTCACCTCTATGCCATTTTAGCCTGTGTACACAAGACAGAGGAAACTGGAGTCCTTCATATGAAACTGCTAAGGGAAAGGATTGTCCCTTTTTTTTTAATTTCTCCAAGTCTTTTGGGTTTCTAATGCCATGACGGGAATGGACCCCATTCCTGTTGTTTCACTCTTTGATGTCAGACAAAAGTGCTCTTCAGAGTACTCGCAGTGTGCCCAGTAATGACTCCTCCTGCAATTCGTATGAAGTAGCATGTATTGGTAGCGTATCGAAATAAGATTTTAGACTTTTTTCATAAAACCCATTGCTCCTACTACTATTGGAACTATTTTGGTATCTTTCTTCCACATTGCTCTTGTTTCTACTTGCAGATCCTGATATTTTATAACTGTCTCTCTCTGTGTGCAGGACACTGTAGTCACTGGGTGTGGTGATTTTAGTGATTAATGCTACTTCTGTCTTCTTTTCTTGAGCCACTATATCTGGTTTTCTAGCATCTATCTTTTGAATTGTTGGTAATGGATGATCCCATGTGATGTAGACTTCATTTTCTCCTCAAATATTTTTTTATTTTCAATTAAAATAACGTTTACATAATATTTTTAAATATTTTAAACAACTATATACAATGTTTACAATAGCCTGACTTTCAATTATATACACTGTATGGTATTAAATATAAAATTAACAGATCATTTCTCAGAGATACAGTATTGATTATTACAGAGTGTCCAAAAAAGATACAACTTTCTCCCAAGGATTATTTACCAATGACCTGGGATAGATTTGTAGTTCTTTGATTTTTATTTCCATCAATGCAGTTGTCTTCAGTAAAGTGTAGAATTCTTCCAAGGTCGGGGGTGTATTTGAATTCCACCTTCTGGTTACGCATTTCCTAGATATAGCAAGTATTGTCCATATTTTTACATATTTGTCTTATTCAGCTAGGGACCTTCAGTTACATTTAATATAATCAATACTTTAGTTAAGGTAAAGGATTCCTTAAATAAAGCTTGCAAAAAATGATTGATCCATTCCAATATGATTTAACTTTATTACATTCATAAAAAATATGAATCCAGTCTGCTTTATTTGACTTTTCACACCTCCAGCAAAAAACATTTGTAGTAGTACTGCTCTTTTTAATTCTGTCTGGTGTTAAAAATGCACTGTGTAAGTATTTCCAGTTAAATATTTTCCAGTACTGTGTTAGAGGTGTAATTAACTGATAGTAAGATGTTAGTTTTAATTTCTTCTGTTAACTGCAATGACTGACCTTTTGTTAAGAACTGCCAGTATGATGGTTTGGGAATTTTCATATGTTATTAACTCTTTATATAGATTTGAAATGGAATTTTTCTTTTCACAACTATTGTATATAAATTCATACAGAAAACTTATTAGATTTGGAATATCTTTAAATGAGGAATTAATTAATCTGCATAAATCTTGAGTGTACATTAGAATGCTTTGTAAAGTTAATCAGTCCTGTGTTGGAATATTGTAAGCAGTTTTTATCATATGTATATCTAAAACATTTAATTTATTTACACATTGAAACCAGCATAAAAATCCATTTTGTTCCCAGGAGGTTATTGTTTCCCTATATATTTTGTGAGGAAAGGTCTTATTGATGGTAAATGGGGTTAAAAGGTCAAACCAAAGTTTTAGATCTATGTTTGCATTGATAAGTTTCCTAAAGGAATTGATGTAATAATTAATCAGTGTTGTTTTAGAAGGTTTTGTTATATTATATTGTATACTTATGCATAGTATGTACCAGGATTTGTTTGATTTGTCTTCTATTAAAAAAATTTTTAACAGATTAAATTCATTTGTTAATATAGCCGTTGTTAATTCTTTCCAGTTGGCAAAATAATTTGGTTTATCCAGTCTATTGTAGTCTTAAGCACAGATGCTTTTATATATGTTTCTATTTCTGGGAAGTTCAATCCTCCTTGTTTCCAGGGTCTAATGTGATGAGTTAGAGCTACTCTATTCTTTTTGGGATACCATAAAAATTTTATTCAACGTGAGTTTATTGCTTTAAGAATGCATCTTTCAGGAATTAACTGTATTGCTAATGCTACATATAGTATTTTTTTGGCAATAAGACCATTTTTATTAATTGCAATCTGTCTTCAAAAGTTAATATAATTTTGTTCCACTTTTCTATATATATTTTTGTTTCAGTAATGTTTTTATAATTTATTAATATTGTTTTGTTTATATTTTTGCATAACACTATTCCTAAATAATTTGGCGTGCGTACTTGTTTTCCCATGATGGATTTATCTGTAACTTGTAGTTCTTTTTTCTTATTTAAAAGTAGAAATTTTGATTTTGCTCTATTAAAGTGTAGACCTGAAATCTTATAAAATTTCTCCATTACTTCTAGCTCTCCTAATGACTCTTTGGCATTTGATAGGGTTGATAAAATATCAGCAAAAAGCATTATTTTAGATATGTACTGGTCATAGACTTCTATTCTTTTATTCTTGGATTATTGCGTATAATTTCTGCAAGTATTTCTATAGCCAAAGCAAATAAAATAGGAGAAAGGGGGCATCCTTGTTTAGTACCTTTCGTTATATGGATAGATTCTGAGGTGAAAGGACTTAATTTAATGTAGGCTAAGTTATTGATATATATTTTTTAGTAATAAGATGAAGGGAGGAGGAAATTCAAATAATGCTAAAGTTTTAAATAGATATTCCCAGTTGAGGGAATCAAAGGCTTTTTCTATGTCTAATCCGATTACAAGTATTTCTCTATCTTCTTTATTCACATAATCTATAAGAGTAAGTATACTTTTAATATTATGTGTGTGCCTGTTATATAAAAATCCAGTTTGATCATTATTGTCTTTGAAAGTGTGATTTTTATTCTGATAGCTAGGATTGACATGAATATTTTGTAGTCATTATTCAGTAATGATATAAGTCTGTATGAGGTGCAAAGGTCTGATTGTTTATTATCTTTTAGAATTGGTGTTATGAGAGAATATTTCCACGAAGGTGGTATTTTTGCTTCTGACTGGACTTCTAGCAAAGTTTTATGAAAAAAGAGAAATTACTGTTGAAGGGAAGAGTTTGTAAATTTCCGTAATTATACCTCCTTGGAGATTTGTTAGATTTACTTTCTTTTATCTTGTCAACAATTTCTTTGTAGGATATAGGTTTTTGTAGGTCTAGTTTTAACTTTTCGGGAATTTTTTTTATATTGATAAGGTTTGTATCTAGGTTTATTTTGTTGGTATCTAAATCTTC
Organism: Protopterus annectens; assembly: GCF_019279795.1. NCBI lineage: Eukaryota > Metazoa > Chordata > Ceratodontiformes > Protopteridae > Protopterus > Protopterus annectens. Next base: position 372,850,892 of record NC_056744.1, read on the forward strand.
TTTTTTTAAGTGTTCCATATAATGGAACCAAAATGCTTCAAGGATGTCTCCTATATCTGATACTTTTTTCTCTTTCTTTTCATGATAAATACTACTAATGTTATTTGCTTTAGATTGTATTTTAATTTTTGTAGATAAGTTATGTAGATATCTTGGGGAGGTGGCTAATGAGTTTATTTTTATTTTTTCCAAGGCTAGACAAGTTTTGTGTTAGAATTTCATTATATTTTTTTATTTAATTCCTCTGTTTCTTTTTTGACTTTTGGACAACTCTGATTTTTTTTTTAGATTTTGTGATCAAGAGTCTGGTTTGCAAGCCTAATGATTCAGATTCCGATTCTCTAACTTTGTTTTTGTACTAGCTAAGGGTCTTACCAAATAAATATGCTTTTAATGAGTCCCAAACCATGACTCTACTGATTTCTGTTGTATTATTAATTTCAAGAAATAATTGTAGTTCTGACAACATCCAGGGTCTGAATTCCTTAATTTTCGTGATATATGATGGAATTCTAGTTGAGAGGATTAACTGTTTAAACTCAATTTGGAGCTTCATTATCAGAGAGTCATGATCTGAGAAGGGGCATGGAACTATTGAGAAGTTGAGGATTTTTGTTTGTAAATCTTGAACTACGAATAATTTGTCTATTCTGGTTTGTGTTCCAAATCTGTGGTCTTTATGGGAAAATAATAAGGATTTATCATCTTTTGCTTTAAAAGTGTCTATTAAATGAAATGAATCAATCCATTTTTTAAGGATTTTGAAATAGTTGCTATGCGAAAAAACTTCTTGGTGGTTTCAGAAGCTTCTAAGGTACAATTAGTCTCCTCCCAGTATATTTCCTTTATAATTGTTGGAAATAAAATCTAGGTGTTTTTAACAATTTCTGCTCCAATTCCTAGGAACGAATATAGATTAGCTAAGGTCCATATTCTGTTATTAAATTAGACCTTGTTTGTCTTCATATTTATAAATAACTTTTGGAGTGATTGTTTTTCTTCCAGAGAATTGATACTCCTTTTGTGTTTGTTCTATAGGAGGATTGAGCTAAGACTGTATATAGTCCTTAGGGTTCCAAATAAAACTATAATTTTCCTGGAGAAGTACTACTTGTGCCTTATTTAGATTTAAATATTTTAGTAAGTTTGATCTTTTATTTGCATTATTTAAGCCATTAGTATTTAATGATAAGAATGTTAAATCCATTTCAAGTTATTGTTGGAAGAAACTTTTTGCTTTTTTTAAATTTATTTATTTATTTTTTATTATAGTAGTTCTACCATATTCTCTAACACTGGATGTTATTTTTGTGTGTGTAAACTTGGGAGTGTAATTTAATGTTCTTTCTTTAAATACAAGTAGGGTAAAATTCTGGTCAGGTTTTAAAAAAGTACATCTATAAAACATTAATTCTAAAGTATCCAATACAAGTAAATATGAATTTCCCATTAAACATGGAATGAGTCATTCTTAATCCAATAGATAAAGATAGATCTATTGGATTATCACTCATATCATTAACCAACAAGATCAACTGAGCTCCATGTGTTAAGAAAATTATCCATATAATAATTTAAGAGATATGAAATTCTATATTCTATTATTGTTCTATAGTGTTTTATATATCAGGATGGAATGCTAGTAGTATAAAGAAATTATTATGTTGACTTAGAAAATATTCAATATTTAGTTACCCTTAAGAGATCCCAAACATGTCAGATATGTCATTTTGGATAAATTAAATGCAACAGAGGAGCATACACTAAATAAGCCAACAACAAATAGATTATTACTAAAATAATTTGACTAAAAGTACTCTACAGGAGACAGAGTGATTCCCATTGAAATATGAATTTATTGTAGGTGTACTGTCTTCCTTTACTTTCCCAGTCTTCAGCTCACCAACTTCAACTTACAATTATGAAAAGACATGACTTATCACTGGTATCCTGACTCTGAGTAGAGGCGCCCTACATTCTAGTGTGCACTGCTTTTACATATTTATAGATTTACAAAGCAGAGTCTAAGAATGAACTATGATCACCCTGACAATTCCCATCCTGCATAGGGCACCTCCTGCTTCCAGAATGGGTAATCACATCAGGTGTAGAATGAATGTGAAAGTACCTATATGGTAGTCAAGACTTACCTTAGGTAAGTGTTAATTAAATAGTATTTAGAGCATCTTAGAGAGTTCTCGGGGCGGATAGAATACTCTTAAGCCTCTCCTCCCTTGACCAAAAACATAGATTTCCCTTCCCTTTCTTTCCCTTATTTTAAATCAGTACTAATAAAAGAAATTCAGCAAGCATAGGTAAACAGAAGTAACATTCAGTAGTCCGTCTGGTACATGACCCGCAATCTATTAAACAAGTCAGTGACTAACATCACTTTAGTAAACATTATAAAGACAAATTAGAAATAATTTCCTAACTCTAAATTTTCTGATAAAGTAAAAAGTTAACAATAAGCTATTTTAACTAAAAGTGTAAAGCATTTAAAATTTTCCTTGCATGTATACATTTCTACTTACATTGTAGTGTCAATAACTGTCTTTGAAATCTGTAATACTTCACTTCTTCAAATCATTCCTTTTTCAATTCAGGTTTTGTTTTGTCAAAATGGCAACAATATTTCAAGGGAACAATTAATATTTAGACTGATGTTTCAAATAACTTGTCAGTTTCCAATTGAGTTAGTTTAGAATGTATGGTTAATGCAAATATAGCATGTTGCAAAAATATGTATTTTTTCGTGTGCTCTAGAGACTGTCATATGCAAGTGACATATATAACATAGCATATGTAGAGCAGATAGCTTATGGATTCAGGTTGTTAAAGTAAATTATGCTTAGTAATCAGGCAGTTTCATTTAATTCACAAGTAATTTGGGGACATTTCAGTTGAGTTTCCAGGAATGTGTAGTCCAATGTGAGTAATTGAGTCCACTTTTCCTCATAAACATATGTCACAATTCTTTAAACTAAGCAGAGTCTAACATCTGTCTAATAATCATTATAAAGACAAAGAATAGTAATTTCCTAGCTCTTCAAACTTTCTGATATCGCATAATGTTGTGACAGTAAGCTATTTTAACTGGAAGACTAAAACATTTCAATACTTCCTTGTGGGTTCGTATTAGAACCTCGAACGCTTGAAATGTCGAACGTCATATGGTCGACACCATATGATTGACATTTCAAGTGTTCGAAGGTTAAGAATAACGGCACCGTTCAGTGCAGAATGTGAGAAGTTCCCTTTTCTGCACTGAAGTGCGATCTCAGAGTTGGTATATTTAAGTAGGAGGGGATGTGGGAGCGCAGCGCCCCACGTGGGTGGTGCAAGGGGGCTTGCCCCCCTGCCTGCACCGTTAAGGTAAGGTTTTTTTTATTATATATTCGAACTTTTGAACTTCGATCATATGTTGTTGAACATATGGGATTCGAAGTTTTGAAAGTTTTATTATATAATATAGAGACCCTTCCTTGTGAATATATATTTTTACTTCTGCTGTAGTGTCAAGAACGGTCTTTGAAATCTTTGCATTACTTCACTTCTTTCAAGTCCTTCATTTTACAGTTCAGATTATATTTTGTCAAAATGTCAGTAGCATTTCAAGGACACATTTAATATTTAAACTGATATTTTAAATGAATCGCTATCAGTTACCAAGTGAGTTTGTACAGAGTATGATGTAACTGCAAAGATAACATGTTGCAAAAAGTAATATGTATCTTTTCGGTTCCACTTCATATCGTCGTAATATAATTTCATCAAATTTCAAAACATCGAGACCAAATCGTCGAAAGCTCAAATCGTGGAATACTCATAACATCAAAACTCAAATAATTGAAAACTATAAAGCAACTAGAAATAACATCCCACAGAGTTTTTACTACGTTTATGCAGGGGGGGCATGCCCCCCTGCACCCGCCCCCCCCCCCACAACCACCGTACATTAAATGTACCAACTGCAAGGTCACACTACAGTGGGGGGAAAAGGTAATTTCATAACCCCACTGTAGTGCGACCTTGGAGTTGGTATATTTAATGTATGGGGGTGTGGGGGGTGGAGTAAACTATGTCTGGGATGTTATTTCTAGTTGCTTTATAGTTTTCAATTAATTGAGATTCAATGTTATGAGTTTTCGATGGTTTGAGCTTCCGACGATTTGGTCTCGATGTTTTGAAATTCGATTAAATGATATTTCGACAATATGAAGTGGAACCATCTTTTCATATGCTCTAGAGAGTGACAATTTCAAGTAACATAATATAACTTTTACAGTGCAGACAACTTGTGAAATCAACATGTTAAACTGAGTAATACTTTTTAATCAAGCAGTTACATTTCAATGCACATGTAGTTTGGAAACATTTCAGTTGTGTTTCCAGGAATATGCAATCCTATGAGTATAAATCATAAAATATATACAGATAGTCCTATTATATATTTATTTTACCTTGCTTAGGTTGTTTTTCATTTTAATAACTAAACATTACTTTTTCTTATTTGTTATCTATGAGGCTAAATGCACTTTGCAGGTTCACAGTGTCCTTAGAAACTGCAGCAATTTACTGTTGCTATGGCATAGAATGTGAAGAAAGTTTCACTTCTCTTAACCAACAGTACATTTTTCCCTCCTTTTTTTTATGTATTTGTTAATACTAAAAGGAAATAATTCAAAGGACGTATGTACATGAATGGAACATTTAAGAGTTAATCACGAACATGTCCCCAATCCCGATAAGCATAACAGTGACTATCATTAATCTAATAAATATTGTAATAACAATTAAGTTCACTATTCCAATTAGTCTACCTTAAAACTAGATTATTTTAGACTATTATTTATCCGTGTATAGATAGCCACGGTGGTGCCGCGGTAGCGTTGTTGCCTCACAGCAATAGGTTCTCCTGTTCGATTCTCGGCTGGAGCGCCTTCTGTGTGGAGTCTGCATGTCCTTCCCGCGTTCGAGTGGCATTCGAAAGACATGCGTGAATGGGCGTACTTTGGCTGAAGGTTGGGTGTTGGGCTGGCAACTCGGCACCATAAAAATCTACTGCCAGTCATTAGCGGACCGGAATTCAGCTGTGGCGACCCCTAACTGGGAAAATCTGAAAAGACAGATACATTTTTTTTTTATGTATAGATAGTGAGTTATTAAATATATACAGACTATATTAGTATAGTAAATAGGAGAGAATTTAGAAAGGGAGACAAGATGCAGTTAATAGAGAAAAGAGAAAATACACATATACTATGTATGTTGATTTACAGTATAAATATTTTATGTGCTGTATAACCCTCCTCCTGTGAAAAAGTACCCTGTTTTACATACCTGAGGTAATGTGAAAAAACTCGTGTCATCTATTTTCAAAAAATATAGATAAAGATTCCATTAGTTAGTTACCTTTGTTTTAAAATTCCAAGCAGTAAAATTGGTCCTTTAAAGTAATATTAAAACAATTCATATCATCATAGATGCTTTGAGAGATTTGGCTGTAACGGTATCAGTCTTTTGCTTCTTTTTGACATCTGTCCAGACATTTGTTTCTTTTGTTCTCTTGAGAGAAGGTGACATCCAATCCATATCTTCTGGTAAAGTAATCACATTATTAGTTTTAATAAATGAAGAGGCTTCCTCTAAGTCAGTAAAAGTCCTCATCTCATTGGCATACAGTATTCTTATCGTAGCTGGATATGCAAGTTGTGCCTTGATGTTATTTTGTTTCAGAAACTTTATCATTGGCCACACTTTTTTCCTTTGTTCCATTATTCTAGATGAATAGTCATTATCAAATCTTGTCAGGCTCTGTTTGTATTTTAGAGGTGCCTTCCTCCAAGCAGATCTTAGTCAGTTCCTTGTCCAAGTATGAAAGAAATTTGATAATTGACCTAGGAGGAGAGTTTGAGGTAGTGGCAGGTTTCCCAATAGCTCTGTGTGGCCTTTTAATGCCAAAGGAAAGTCCTTTTAAATTTAAAAAGTCATGGATCCAGCTTGATAAAAAGGAAATAATATCCTCACCTTCTGTGTTTTCAGGTAATCTGAAAATCCTGATGTTTCTCCTCTCCCCATTTTCCAAGTCATCTACTTTATTAACCAAGTGTTTTGTTTATGAAGCAGTTCTTTCTGTGTTTCCTCTTCCCTAAGTCTGCTTTCGAAGTCATTCAAAGAAACCTCTATTCCTGTTGTCCTTGTCTGGTGTTGTAGCATTTCTTTGAGGCTGTCAGCCTGTTTTTGACTGCTTGTTTTAAGATTTTCTAGGTTCTCTTTAAAATCATCCATCTTCAAAGACGACAACTGCAGGGTAGATGCCATCTGTTGTAGTTCCTTCTTTAAGGCAGCATCCTGGTGAGAATTATTTGAGTTGCTCATTTTAACAAGCAAATGGATCTCCAAGCTTTTTGACAGGAAATTATTTGTAAAACTTCACCAAAGTTTCTAATTATGTAAATTAGTCTTTTATCTGTAAGATTTTATACTTTGAAGAAAAAAAGAATATTTTTCCTGTATTGTTTAACTAGTTATATGGAGCTCTAAAATACTGCTGCTTTTCAGTTAGCCATTCAGGTTCCACCCCGACTTCATCATTTTCTCTGATGTTTTGTGACTCGTGTTTCCAGTGCTTTCCAGCTACTTCAAAATCACAATTTTTGCACAATCCCCAGTGCAACAGTCTCGCCACATTATTGTGCCTTGCAGTATACAGTCCTCCTGCCATTAGTATGTTACAACCAGCAACGAGGTGTGTGACTTTCCAGTTCAGTTTTACAAAACCTGTTGATCAATGGACTTTGTAAACTAGCATGTAAGTAGCCCACTATCTTGAGCTGCCAATATTAACCTTTCATCTCTTGGTTTGAATTCACCTCTCCTTAACCATTCTTGTGTTCATTCCTGAGGAATTGAGGTTCTTCCAGAAGTTTTCTGTACTTGAAACTGTATTTATGCATTTTCCACATAGCTTGTCTTTTTGTCTAGTCCTTCACCTTGAATTCTTTCTTTTGTTTCTTTTGGCACATTCAGTTGCCTGATTTTTATCTACTTCTGGTTTGATTTCCATTTCTGCTTGATGGCGATATGCTTCTGCTAAGTTAAGCAGAGAAGTCATCTTAGATTTATTCTCCTCACGTTTCAAAACGTTCATTATGTTTGGGTCTTGTGAGGTCAGCAGATGTGTGAAGTCCCACGATTGCAGATCTGAACATGTAGTCAGTTTCAAGGAGGCCCTTCCCACCTTCAGAAAGGGGAATATATAATCTTGGCATGCACTGATTTTTATAGATCATTTTGTGAGCATGAAGCATCCTTCTTGTTTTAATATCTAATTTATCCATGTTTTGGGGCTAGTCACCCCAAAACTGTAAGTTAGGACAGGAAGAGCAAATTGATTTATAGCTTGGATTTTGTTCCTAGACATCAGTGCTGTTTTCTAGATGAAAGTCTTCTGAGATATTCCATACTAAGATTTATTCGCATTTGTTTATGTTTTATTGCTGACCCTTCATCACAGCTCATATGGCTTAGTGGTAACTTCCTGTGGCTATGGTATGTAGGGTCCTGGGTTCAAGACTTACAAGGGCTGGTTATTTATTGGGAGGGTGGTCTAATGGTTAAGATGTTTGCCTTACAAACACAAGGTACAGGGTTTGAATCTCACAGGGGATAATTGGCTTAGCTTAAAATGGCTCGCAAGGGCAGTTAGCCTAGTACTAATCTGTGAACCTAATTCCCAAGTAGTTATGCACTCCCTCTTGCTCAAGTTCTTTTATAGGTTCATATGTAGGTACTAGGTTATTGGCCCTAGGGTCTGTATAAGCCTAGCCAAAAAGATACTCTGGCTTTTGCCACCCAAGAAAATTATTTTCCGTGCCCCTGTCGAGCAGAGCCGCAGAAGTGATCACCGGGGTGAATTTCCTATTTCCCATCCAATCATCAAGGTTTTTTTTGAGCGCTAATGAGCTTTGTTTGATATAGATAGGTAGTTTGTTCTAGAGTATGGGAAGTCTCTGGGACAGGAATCTATCCCTCCAGCATGTTCTGTTTTTTGTGGTGACAAGGTTTAGGTCCCTAGAACATGTACCTTTGAGGGATTGGGATTTCTTTAAGTAGAGCATGTCCAACAGCTGTGGGTTTGACATAGCTTTGTATGTTAGGCAGAGATCGCCTTTGAGTAGGCACTATGTGACTGAGTAAAGCTGGAGTTTTTTGTGACGGTCTGCGTAGGGCATCTGTTTAAGGCTGGTAATCCTCTTTGTGAGGTATTTCTGCGGCCTTTCCAGTTGTAGATGTCTTGAGTACATGCCAAAAGTGACATAGTACTCTATAATAGGTCTAATGAGTGATGAGTAGAGGGCAACAATTACCTCTTTTTTCCTGGATGAGAAACCTTTTGTGATGAGGTGTGCCACGTAGAAGGATTTCCTGACTACTGTGGTGATGTGGTTATCAAAGGAGAGACTACCCTCCACCTGTGTCCCAAGGTCTCTTATCACACTTTCGGTGTTAAGTAGACTACCGCCTATGTGGTAGTTCATGGGTACAGAGTTTTTACCAAAAGGGATGACAATGCACATTTTGGCATTGAGCTTGAGGCTATGACTTTGACACCAGGCATCTGTCTCAGTGAGGCCCTTTTGTAGGATGACTACATCGTTGGGAGTTTCGATTATGGCTCCTAGTTTGCAGTCATCTGCGAATTTCATTAGCCAAGGACCTTCTGTGTTAGCCTGTACTTCAGCAAAGTAGATACCAAACAGGAGAGGACCCAGGACTTAAACCTGTGGTACTCCCCCATGTCACTGGTCTGAAGTCGGATTTGGAGTCTACTACTTTCACATTGTGGGTTCTGTCATTGAGCCAGTTGACAACCCATCTTGTGACATAGGGATTTATACCTAGTTTAGTGAGCTTATCTATAATTCCAGAGTAGGGGATGGTGTTGAAAGCCTTGGCGAGATCTAGTTAGGCTGTGTGAACCACCTTACCCTCATCTATGGCTTTGGTGACTGCTTCAAAGAAGTCTGTCAGGTTTAGGAGACATGATCTGCCTTTTACAAACCCAAACTGGGTGGGGTCCAGAGTTTGGAGTTTACCAATGTCTTTGTTTATAAGTTCCATGGCCTTGCAGACCAGACTCATCAGGCTAATGGGGCGGTAGTTCCCAGGGTCCGTGGTGGATTCCCCTTTGTGGAGTGGGATAACCGTCGCTGTGTGCCATTCAGTGGGCATAAAGCCTGAGGTGAGGCTATGATTGAACATGGTACTTCGGTGGGGTGCCATTTCGTTCTGTAATTTGTGTAGAACGCAGCCTGGGATGTTGTCAGGTCCCATGGATGCTGTGTTCTTGGCTTTGGAGAGTGTGGTTTCTATTGTGCAGCTGTGATTACAGGAACTTTGCATTCTTCTGGTATAGAGATGAGCCCATTAGGGGGTGAGGGAGGGGTAAAGTTAGCACTGAACCTATCTGCCAGGATGTTGGCAATCAGTTGGTTCTGTATATTTAGTGCCATTGTTCTGTAACTCAGAGCAGATGTGAATGTTGCCATTGAGATTCTTGACATAACTGTAGAATGCTTTGTGGTTGTCTTTAGAAACCGTGGCGATTTTGTTTTCATAACTAGCTTTGGAGGATTTTATGAGGAATCTCAGCTTCTTACTGAGGCTGACCACGAAGTTCCTCCAATCATGGGATTTTACTCTCTTTTTTCAGCAGTTTTTCTTCTGCTGTAGAGTTTGTTTATGGCAGGGGACCACCAGATTGGCTTCCTTTTTTTGGAGGATAGCATCTTGGTTCTGTTAAGGATAGCACAATCCATGCACTCGTGCAAGTGCTTATAAAGTGCATTTGTGTAGGATTCAGCAGTCGTACCTCTATTGTCCGTCTGGATGGGCATCATGAAGTTTGCCACTTCTGTCTTAAGAAGTGTGAAGTTGGCTTTGGAGAAATTTTTTACGGTGGTTTCCCTAATGGGGGGTGGGGGCGGGGGATGTGGATGTCATCACATATCACATTTTTCTCCCAAACTGATGTTTTCCTGGTGCTGCAGTTGTCCTGCTTTAAAGGTTGCTTTTGCACATTTATCAAAACCGAATGATATTCTAATATCTGAAAAAGTTTAACCTGCAGCTGTACTTTCAGTTCCTCATCTGACGAGCTGTACAGTTTTAAATCATCAACAAATAGAAGACAAGTCTTTAGATTTTGATGTTTTCTAGGAGCCAAATTGTAGCCATGGCCTAAGCTGTTAAGTCGACAGCTTAATGGGTTAAGGGCAAGGCAAAATGCAACCGTGACAGTCACCCTGGAATATCCCCCTTTGAGGTTTTATCCCTGGGATAGTAATTTGTCTGTTGTCATGGTTTAATTGCAAAGTGGTCTGCCATTGTTTCATGGTCACTGTAACGTAGTCTCAGTGTAGGGTGTATCTCATTTTTACAGTTCTCCACTTTGACTTTAACAACAAATGATCCTATGTTCCGTATGACTTTTCTTTTATTGCCCTTTTGTTCTACTGCCGTAATTCAGTTTTTTTCTAAGTGATTATAAACTCTGTTGGCATCAATTCCTATGTATAGTTTATACGTCGTCAGAAGGCAAGTTATTGTTCTATAACTTTTGGGGTAGCTTGCAGGTTCACTCTTAAGTAGGAGCATTGTTTTACCTGCTAGCTAGATTGGTGTCTGTTCATGGTGCGCATATAAATAGTTCTTGCTCATGGCTAGGTCTTTATGCAAAGATGTTAATACTTTTAACCAAAAGTTAGGCACTGCATCTGGGCCTGGGGTTTTCCAGACTTTTCTTAACTTTGTTTCAGTCTCTCTGGCTGTTACATCATCCCATTTTATATCCCGTACCTTTAAACTTCTTATTCTTTCTTTTACTTTTTATCCATTTAGCATATTTGTTGTGTTCCACAGGATCTTCATAGATGCATTTTGGAGAAGTTGTCTATTTCTTATTTTTTGGCAGTCTTTCAATTCCTTTTACTTTGTTTTCCAATTCTCTATAAAGCTTTTTTGGGTCATCACTAAATTGTCTGTTTTGTACTTTCCTTTTATATTTATCTGTGTATCTTCTAAGTTTTTCCGCCTGTGCTGAAATTTTTAATTTATTGTTTGCGATAGTGCATGATAGATCCTGGTCTGTTCTAGTACTGTGTACTGACTTATCAGATCTATCTATCTTAGTATTTTGTTAGTCTAGTCCCTTCTCTATAATCTTCTAACAGTGACACTTCTTGTTTTAATTGCTTTATAGTTTTCTATGTTTGATACTTCCATGAATGGTATTCGATTTCTCCCCTTCCTTTCCCTCATACCTGGTGTTCTTGTGATAGAACATTTGTCATAGAACATTTGTCAGTTATTAATTTAGCTGCAGAGTAACATATCCTGTTTACTTCTGTTGTATCGCATGGATCTCTATGGACAGTCCTAATTACTGTGTTCATTTGTTTTATCAGACTTATGACTTTTGGGGGTTTGTTGACCTTCTGCAGTCTATTTCTTTCATTGATTTTAATATATCTATGTCCTTTAAATCAAGAAAATCTTCCCTTAGTTAATTTTCTTCCAGACTAAGGACACATCCTTTGTTTTCCACTTCCTGCAGGCATTCTATAGAAAGTTCTGTACCATCTTCCTGTGGCACCTCATCTTCAATTTCATCCTGTGCCATCCGTTGCTCTGTCGTATGGGAACTCCCTGGCCTATCACTCCTCAACATTGACTGCATCAGAGTTTCTGCAGTCTCCTGTTCCTTCCCCTGCTGTCTAGCTTTAAGTGAACGTTTATACTAGTTTCCTGTGGAAGGCTCCAAAATATCTGTATATGGCACCTGACCAATTGTTTCCTGTTCCACTGGTTTCACCTTAATTTGGATATCCATTGCTCTGTCGTGTTGTGGTGCTTTCTGCATTAGATATTCTACACTGAATCCTTCACTTTGCAAGTAATCCATAACCTCAGTTTCTGTTTCTTTAACTTCTCCATTACTGATCTCCTTTTCTACTTTTCCTCTTTGTCTTCTTATTTTTTGTATTGTAACATTTTCCATATCCAGATTCCTTTGTCTGTATTTCTTTTCAAATATCTTTTTTTGCTGCTCTTTTTGTATTAGTTTTGCTTCTCCTTTGCATAAATATTACACCATGTTAAATCTCTTTCTTTCCCATGTCCATATTTCTTCTTCAGATGTCTCCTGATCTTCCTGTTTCTCCTTACTTTGGGGACTCACTCCATCATGCTGTGATGTAGTCTGTGTTAGACCTTCTACATTAAATCCTTCACTCTGCAGACACTCCATAACTTCATCTTGTATTTCTTTAACTTCTGCTTTACTAATCTTGTTTTCCAGGTTCCATCTTCGTGACATTAATTTTTTATGGTGAAATTTTCCATTTCTGGATGCTGTTGCCTGTATTTCTCTCCGAATATCTGTGGCTGCTTTCCTCTATTAATTAACTTGGCTTTCTCCTTTGCATAAATATTGCACCATATCAAATCTCTCTCTTTCCAATGTCCATATTTCTTTATTATACTTTTCAAAAATGTCTAGTTTTTGTTTACATTTTTGCAGATGTTCGTGTTATACTGCTGCAGTCATCACACTTGGGTTATCCTGTCGTCAGGCGGTCCTGCAGTCGGCCGAATCCCAAAGCCTTGGTCCGGCGTCGGTTGTCGTCGCTTCCTCCCTGACGTCAGTGCGCCAGGGGTATAAAAGAGGCAGCCGACGCCATTTTCTTCAGTCTTTCTTGCCGCGCGGTGCCAGAAGCAGAAGCAGTTCTCAAGTGCCGGTCGGCCAGCTCCTGAGATTTTCAAATCGAATTTCAGCCCGAAGTCTTCTCTAAAGCTAAGTACCCCGTTGGGAAACTTTTCTTGCCTCAGACCGATGTCAGACAAAGTTAATAATTGCATTTCTTGTGGGAAGCAAATACCTCAAGGATTTTCATTCTTATTGTATTCCTTGCCTAGGCCCAGACCACGACGTCTCTGGTTGTCGGTTTTGTGCTAGGTTCAACAAACGTACAATTAAGCGTCGGGCAGATTTTGCCCAGCACTATTTTGGCAGAAATTTTAACTATAGCATGCCGTCGGAGCAACCGACATCAGCAATGTTTAAAAAAACGCAAGGATAAGGAGAGACAGCCAAGACCAGATGTCCTTCAAGGATGCATCTGCAGTCATAACAAATGGGTTGTCCTGTCGTCAGGCAGCCCTTCGGTCGGCCGGATTCCAAAGTCTGGGTCCGGCTCCGGCTGATGTCGCACTTCACCCGTCATCTCTGCTGGTCTTCGGGTATAAAGGCATCAGCCGACGCCATTTTCCTCAGTCTTTCTTGCCGCGTGGCGCCCGAAGCAGAAGCTGTTCGCAAGTACCGGTCGGTCAGATCCAGAGATTACTACTACCGAATACTACTTCGAAGACTTCTAAAAAGCTAAGTACCCCGTTGGGGACTCTTTCTTGCCTCAGCCGATGTCAGAAGAAGTCAATAACTGTTTAACTTGTGGGAAACAAATACCTCATAAAGATTTCCACTCTTAATGCCTGCCTTGCTTAGGCCCAGACCACGACGTAGCAGCTTGTTCGGCCTGTGCTTCCTTCAACCGACGAACGCTTAGGCGTCGGTCGGAGTTTGCTGAACAGTTTTTCGGCTCAGATTTTGCATACATTATGCCGTCGGATCCTCCGACCACCCAAATTGTTAAAAAACGCAAAGAAAAAGACCGACACTCGCGGTCCGCGGTTTCGGCCGAAACCACGGTTAAGCAAGCCGCGAGTGTCTCGGTTTCGGCCGAAACCGAGAAAACCGGTCAATCTTCAGCCGAATCCACGACTACTACTGAGGCTCCTGCTGCCTTACTTGAATCGGCGTCAGAAGTTCTGCCTACTACTGTGGTTCCTAGTGATTTATCAGGCACCATTCCTTTGGATGTCTCTACCCCAGCACGTGGTGCTGCTAGGCCTCCTGCAGCCATGTCTATTAAGGCCTTTGCCAGGGCTAAAGCAGCCAAAACTGTTAAATCAGTGCCTGTTAAGCCCCCCTCACACAGGCCCACTTCTAGTTCACAAATGCTTACTCTGGCAGAGGATTTAATATCTTTAATTAGGGGATCCCAATCTCACCCAGACAGGGCCTCTCAGCCCCCAGAAAAGAGACCTAGAGCAGAGCCCCCCGAGCCAGTGTCCTCTGATGATTCTTCGGATGACTCAGACATTACAGATCAGCCAGAGGCTCCTTTTTCTACTTATGAAGATTCCGATGCTGAAGAATCCATTCCATCTGCCTCTCCACCAGAGGAATTTTCCTTTGGGGAAACCTTACATGCCACGAAAGAACAATTCCAATGGCAGGGACAAGATTTCTCAGATTCAAGAAAAAGGCTTAGGACATTTCTGCACTTAGCACAACATAGGCCCTTAGCTATACCTCCAGTACTGCCTGTTGTGGATGATGCATTTAATGATGTTTGCACTGCTCCTGATACTTTACCTCCAGCCCCTGCCAAACCAGATAGATTTTACAGGGTGCCAGACACTCATCACCACCTTTACAAGGCCCCACTTGCAGATCCTGAGACTATATCCCAGGGGCCTAAGGCAGTAGCCTCGACCTCAGCAAAAAACCCTACTCCTTCTGAAAGGGAATCCAGGTCCTTAGAGAGATGGGGGAAAAAAGTTTACACCTCTGCTACTCTCTCAGCTAGAGCTTTAAACTGTCAGTTTCATATGATCCAATACCAAGAGTTTATGCTTGATCAGTTAACTAAGAAGCTGTCCACTGATGATTCCTTAGATAAGAAATATGTTTTAGAAATGGTGAATAACATTCAGCAGGTTAATAACCATTCTTTAAAATGTGGCTATGATGCACTGGAGGCTTCATTTAGATCAGCCGTGACTGGCACAGTGATAAGAAGGCATGCATGGTTGAAAGAACAGGTCTTGCCGGATCATGTTAAAGCAAAGCTGTTAGATGCTCCTATGGATAAAGCCAGTCTATTTGGTACACCTGCTCAGCGAGTAATGAAGAAAATGGAAGAGAAGGCAAAATCTGTACAAACAGTTAAGGATTTCTTACAGGTTCAGCCCCCAAGGTTTAGCAGGAACTGGCCTGCCAAAAATTGGTCCTTTCCAGACTCCTCAAAATCTCAGAGGCAGAAATAGACGCTCTAGAGTCAGAAATCAATCCAGAGGAGGTGCCTACAGAGGACGACAGTGGCAAGGCAATAACCGAGGCACAGACACAACCACTGCCACTGCAACAGGACAATCACAGTGACTTGGCTCTGACACCGCCTACCAGGGAGCAAATAACAGCACCTTTAGGCGTAAAGTTAGCCTTATTTTCGAAAAATTGGCACTATATCACAAAAGACAAGTGGATTTTGCAAACCATAGACCAAGGTTACAGGTTCCACTTCCACACCTTACCAGTAAAAGAGGAATGCCAAACCTACCTCCAAATCAAAAAACAGAAGCTCTAAAGCAGATAGCGCAATTAATAAAGATAAGAGCTGTGGAAAGAGTCCCAATAACAGAACAGGGCAAAGGATTCTACTCCAGACTCTTCCTAGTACCAAGAAAAGAGAAAAGTTGGAGACCTATTCTCGACCTGTCCGTCTTAAACACATACATCATTGTCCCAAAATTCAAAATGCTGACCCTTCAGCAACTTCTTCCCATGCTGGGCAAGGAGTGTTGGCTGGTAACTCTAGATCTCAAGGAGGCATACGTGCACGTCCCCATATGACCAAATTGCAGAAGATACCTCAGATTTCTTGCAGGATCAGAGCATTATCAATTCTCAGCATTGCCCTTTGGCTTATCTACTGCGCCCAGAGTATTCACAAAATGCCTGGCATCAGTAATCGCTCACTGCAGGCTACAGGGAATCCAAATTTATCCATACCTGGACGACTGCCTGTTACAAGCGGACAACAAAAGCAAGCTGACAACAGATTTACAAAGAGTCATTTGCTTACTACAAGCCCTGGGATACACAGTCAATTTACAAAAGTCAAGACTGATACCATCCCAAACAAGAACATTCTTGGGTGCGGAATTGGACACAGCAAAACAAATGGCATTCCTAACTGCAGAAAAACAAAAACAACTTCTGCTTTACTTCTTGGCATTAACAAAGCAGAACAAACTAACAGCAAGAAAAGTACTGCAGGCCTTGGGCTTCATGGCATCATGCATAATCTTGGTCCCACATGCCAGACTGCATATGAGAAAGCTACAGTGGTACCTAAAGAATTTATGGTCTCAACACAGGCACAGCTTAGAAATCCAAATCCCACTAATCCCATGCCTGAAACAGGAGTTCCTATGGTGGGCTCAAGCATGCCAGTCAAACCCAGGCTTGCCCTTCCACAACTTTCAAGCAAGCCAAACCATCACAACGGACGCCTCAGACCTAGGCTGGGGGGCGCACATGTTGGACAAATGCATACAAGGATTGTGGACTCCAGACCAGCTGCACCTGCACATAAACCAAAAAGAAATGTTGGCAGTAAAACTAGCAATCCAGAAATTCAGACCATTCCTCAAAGAAGGCCATTTAATGATAAGGACAGACAACACCACAGTCATGTGGTACATCAACAAACAGGGAGGCACTCATTCATACCCCCTATGCAGAATGACTCTGGACCTTTGGAATATGGCTCTGAGCTACAACATCCAGTTACAGGCAGTATTTGTGCCGGGAAAAGAAAACACCCTAGCAGACATGTTAAGCAGAACCACTTCGGATGCTCACGAATGGATGCTACACCCGGACATCTTCAAGGCCATCACAAAGAAATGGGGAATGCCACAAATAGACCTATTCGCATCCCCACTCAATCACCAGCTCAAAAAATTCTGCACAAGGACATACCACCCACTTGCATGGAAGGTGGACTCTCTATCCTTCAGTTGGAAAGGCCTGACAGCATATGCATTTCCACCTCTTCCTTTGATGCACAAGGTACTACTGAAAATCAAAGAGGAACGCCCAAGGATAATCCTGATAGCTCCGAATTGGCCAAGACAACACTGGTATCCATTGCTGAGGAGCATGTCTCAGGGGAGAATGTGGTCAATACCCCAGATGCCTTTGATGTTAACTCAGAACAACTACAACATCATACACCCAAACCTAAAAACCTTGCAACTGACTGCCTGGAACATCACATAGCAGCAACTAACCCAGACCTATCCCAAAGGGTTAAAGACATTATCCTTGAAGCCCGCAGACCTTCAACTAGAAGGAACTATGCAGGAAAATGGAAAAGATTTGTCATTTGGAGTACTGAAAGAGGAAAAGATGTGTCGAACATAGATATTGCTAACATCCTGGAGTACTTGGCAGAGCTTCTACATACAGGCCTGTCCTATTCCTCCATCAAGATACATGCATCAGCTATTTCAGCAGAATACAGCTTCGATCCACCTGTCTTTTCGCATCCTCTACTCAGGCAGTTCCTCAGAGGGATCAAGAATGTAAAACCTCCTAGGAAACCACCATTACCAGCATGGGACTTGAACTTTGTGCTAGAAAAATTGACACTCCCTCCATTTGAACCAGCAGCAACAGCAGATCTTCAACACCTATCATGGAAAACTGCTTTCCTACTGGCAATTACTTCAGCAAGGAGGGTTTCGGAACTACAGGCCTTAATGGCAGTACAACCCTTCCTAATCTTCCATCAAGATAGGGTGTCCATGAGAACTAATCCAACATTTATGCCCAAGGTGGTATCCAGAGTGTCTTTAAACCAGGCAATCCACCTACCTACCTTCTTTCCCACTCCACAGAACAGGGGGGAAAGACTGCTGCATACCTTGGATGTACATAGACAGTTACGCTACTACCTGGACAGAACCAAAGGTGCCAGAAAAACTGACCAGCTTTTAGTAGCCTATGCAACAGGAAGGGAAGGAAAAGCAATTTCCAAACAGACAATCTCCAAATGGATAGGAAATTGCATAAGATTCTGTTACTCCTACCACGGAAAACCAATTCCACAGAACATAAGACCTCATTCTACAACGGCTACAGCCACTACCACAGCTTTCTTACGAGGAGTGGCAACCAAGGACATTATTGAGGCGGCTACTTGGACCTCCGTGCATACATTTGCCAAGCATTATAATTTACCTCTATACTCTAGATACCGAGCAGGGTTTGCCACTGCTGTACTGCAAGGGATCCTAACTACACCATAATTCTTCTTCCTCCTCCCCTAGTTTGGCTATGGTATTCTACCCATTTGTTATGACTGCAGATGCATCCTTGAAGGACATAGTACAGTTTTGTACCTACCATAAATGTAGATGTCCGAACAGGATAGCATCTGCAGTCTGGATTACCCGCCCTCCTTCCCCTCTGTGGTACTCCTAGGGTATTTACCCTCCTAATAGCTAGCTGGGGGGGGGAGTCTCTTATGGTGTATTTGTTTGTATATATGTACATACATTGTTATTTTTTGTGTTTGCCTTCTACTTTTTTGGAAACATTGGCATTTATCCAAAATTTAGCTTATCAAGAGGGCAACTGGCATCTGGGGCAAGAAACACTGAGGAAAATGGCGTCGGCTGATGCCTTTATACCCGAAGACCAGCAGAGATGACGTCGGGTGAAGTGCGACATCAGCCGTAGCCGGACCCAGACTTTGGAATCCAGCCGACCGAAGGGCTGCCTGACGACAGGACAACCCATTTGTTATGACTGCAGATGCTATCCTGTTCGGACATCTACATTTATGGTAGGTACAAAACTGTACTTTACCGAGGCCTCAGCCAGGCCTGACGCCGGTTCTCTGGTTTTCAACAAGGTGCCTACGCAGCCCCTGACTACCGCTGATTCAGAAATTCTGATGGCCTCCCAGACCGAAGCAGCTGGGCCTCAGGAACTGGTGTCACCTCGCCCCTCGGACGCCAGCCCTGACGGTGATCCAGAAATTTTGGATAGGCCTTCGGTTTCTGAAGGTGTCTTCAAACTGATAACTATCTCTACTAAGTCTTATGCTAAAGCTCCCTTGAAAGTTAGGAAGCCTAGTCCGCACACACACACACACACCCCCACAGGCCCCTATGCCTAAAAAACAGATGCTTAAGATGGCTGAGGATTTAATTACCCTTATCAGGGGATCCCAACCCCCACCTGACAAAAGGCCTAGACTGGAGGAAGATTATCCTCCCTCTGACCAGGCATCCAATTCCTCAGGCAACTCTGAGGACCAGGATTACTCCATCCCTCCTTATGAAGACTCAGATGTTGAAGAGTCCATTCCCTCTGCCCCCCCCCCGAAGACTACTCTTTTGGGGAAACTTTACACACCTTGAGGGAACACTTCCACTGGGAAGGCCAAGATTACTTTGACTCTAAGAAAAGACTCCGTGAGTTTCTTCTTCTTCCACAGCATAGACCCCTAGCAATTCCTCCAGTTTTAGACATTTTGGATGATGTTTACTCCGAATCTAGTCTAAACCCAGATTCCTTACCTCCAGCACCAGCTAAACCAGACAGATACTACCGAGTTCCTGATACTCATAAGTTTCTATATAAAAGTCCTACTGCAGACCCAGAAACCATTTCCCAGGGTCCCAAAGGGTTTAAGGCCTCTACTGCTAAGAATCCACTTCCTTCTGAAAGAGATTCCAGAGCATTAGAAAGATGGGGAAAGAAAGTGTATACCTCTGCCACTTTGGCCATGAGGACTGAAGATGGTGAGTGAAAGGAAAACTGCTCTTACAACTGGTAAAACCTCACGATAGTTTATTGAACAATTCCACACGACTGGTTAAGCGCTTTCGACTGGTGATCAGTCTTCATCAGAACAAACAACACATATCATCCCAAAGTATTTATACACATCCTAAATCACCTTAATTGATGTTTAACTAATTAAAATCCCGCCAAAAAGTTTAAAGCCATATTACACATTTACTATAATACACTGTAAGTAAACCAACCTTAAATCAAGATGTGACTTTCAAATACACATGTAATATAATAATATATACAATAGTAATATATGCAGTAATATATACTGGGTAAAACCTCTTGGTGTAACTGTAAATATCCGTATAACTATTTAATAAAAATCTAATAAAAATAATAATAATATATAAATATATGCACTTCACTTGTGTGATAAAGTTAAAATCCCAGTAACAAACCTAAGAGTTGAAATTTACTCTAAAGCTAAAAAGGTTTTATACTTATAAAATCATTGAGACCAGGTGGTCTCGTGGAATCCGTTAGATTTGCCATTTACTTATAGCGGCTAATTTCATTTCCAGTCACCCCAAATGGGCGAACATCTATCTGTTCTACAATGGAAAACAAAACCATGTTCCTCACCTTTATCCAAGATGTGTCTGTACAATGCATTTTGGTATCTTGCTTCCCTATTTTATGCATGTTGAATGCGTCTGTTCAGCTGTCTCTCTGTCTTGCCTATGTAATGGCATAGTTACAGACTGCCACATAGACCGCATGTTTTGTTCTACAGTTACCACATTTGCTTTTTAAAGTAGTATGACACAAATCATTAAGTGGAATAGTCATGTTAGAATTAATGTATTTACACTGTTTGCAGTTCCGCATTTAACTGTACCCTTATGTGATCCATGCTTTGATCTTTCTGCCTTATTATCGGCTTTTCTAATAGTCTTTTTATATTTGGGGCACTGTTATATACACATCTTTGTTTACTAGCCTATAGCTCTTCCTTGTCCAATACTCTACGTGTTGACCAATGCCTTTCAATATTTCCTTTATAGTATGTGTGGTCGGGTGTACATAAGGACACAAACTCTTCCTGATGTTTCACTACAAATTCCTACTTTTTGTCCATCTGATCGCACCTAATAGGGGTGGATATTTATTACCCATTCATTGTACACATAACTGATGACCTCAAGACCATCTTTTCAGGGTAAGCTCTACTCAAAACATTTCTTTGATGGTATTAAGCTCCTTTTCCAAGATTATTTTGTTAGAAGACATGCTTGCTCTGCGTACACATTGGCCTTTTATGACATTCTGAAATACATGGGGATGGTTACTACTATAATGGACGTAATCATTGGAAAAGTGGGTTTCCTATGCACCCTAGAGATGAACCCTTGATTGTTATGACTCAATGCTACGTCCAAAATGATATTTCATGGTAACTGTATTCATAAGTGAATTTCAAGAATTGACTGTCTTGTTTAGGTACTCCATAAATTCTAGTAACCTATCCTCAGAGGCCTTCCATAGAATAAAATGTCATCCAAATATCTAATGTATGTTATGATATCTTTGTAGAAAGGGCTGTTGAACACATACACGATTCCCATTGCCATGACCAAATTGCAAAGATGGGAGCACATGATGCTCCCATCGCCACTCTTGTCTGCCTGAAAAATTCACCTTGAAAGGAGATGTAGTTGTGATCTAACACCAGTGACATCATGTCACAAATGATGCTGATTTTCTCCCAGGAAAAATCGGTGTATCTAGTCAGACTCTTTTCAAAAAATTCCAGTCCTTCAGTCTTAGGGATACTGGAAAAGAGGTCAACTACATCCACTGTAAGATAGATCAAATTAGTTTCCCACAAGTCTTTGGTGATGGTACCCAAGAACCTCCACAAGTCTTTGATAATGTGGGGGATGTTGTCGTAAACCTTCTTTACCCAATTGTCTAAGTTTCCCTAATCTGTAGGTTTTTGATCTGGAACCAGATACAATCGGTCGAAAGGGTGGTTGGTCAATGGATTTATGTAACTTCGGAATACCAACCATTTTGGCTAGAACTGGATGATCCTCTTTCACAAAAATATGCGTGTCATTTGATATCCTGTTGTCAATGAGAAATTCTTCCAGACAACTTAACAAGTAAAGAAAGGAATTGTTTGTCGGAATTCATGAACAATAGAAACATCAGGATCATGAAACCCGACAAAGGAGGCGGGGCAGTTATCTTCTCTTCAGAAGATTATAACCAGGAAATACTCAGTATTCTTCATCATTCAGGAAACTATGAACATATTTCATTGAATCAGGTCAATATAGGCCATCAACGTATAGATCTTATAATAGAAGTATTTCTCATTGACAACAGGATATCAAATGACACGTATATTTTTGTGAAAGAGGATCATCCAGTTCTAGCCAAAATGGTTGGTATTCGGTTACATAAATCCATTGACCAACCACCCTTTCGACCGATTGTATCTGGTTCCAGATCAAAACCTACAGATTAGGGAAACTTATAGACAATTGGGTAAAGAAGGTTTACGACAACATCCCCACATTATCAAAGACTCGTGGAGGTTCTTGGGTACCATCACCAAAGACTTGTGGGAAACTAATTTGATCTATCTTACAGTGGATGTAGTTGACCTCTTTCCAGTATCCCTAAGACTGAAGGACTGGAATTTTTGAAAAGAGTCTGACTAGATACACCGATTTTTCCTGGGAGAAAATCAGCATCATTTGTGACATGATGTCACTGGTGTTAGATCACAACTATATCTCCTTTCAAGGTGAATTTTTCAGGCAGACAAGGAGTGGCGATGGGAGCATCATGTGCTCCCATCTTTCTTAATTTGGTCATGGCGAATGGGAATCGGTATGTGTTCAACAGCCCTTTCTACAAAGATATCATAACATACATTAGATATTTGGATGACATTTTTATTCTATGGAAGGCCTCTGAGGATAGGTTACTAGAATTTATGGAGTACCTAAACAAGACAGTCAATTCTTGAAATTCACTTATGAATACAGTTACCATGAAATATCATTTTGGACGTAGCATTGAGTCATAACAATCAAGGGTTCATCTCTAGGGTACATAGGAACCCCACTTTCTCCAAGGATAACGCCAATTACAGTAGAAACCATCCCCATGTATTTCAGAATGTCATAAAAGGCCAATGTGTACGTGAAGCAAGAATGTCTTCTAACAAAATAATCTTGGAAAAGGAGCTTAATACCATCAAAGAAATGTTTTGAGTAGAGCTTACCCTGAAAAGATGGTCTTGGAGGTCATCAGTTATGTGTACAATGAATGGGGTAATAAATATCCACCCCTATTAGGTGCGTATCAGATGGACAAAAAAGTAGGAATTTGTAGTGAAACATCAGGAAGAGTTTGTGTCCTTATGTACACCCGACCACACATATTATAAAGGAAATATTGAAAGGCATTGGTCAACACTTAGAGTATTGGACAAGGAAGAGCTATTGGGTAGTAAACCAAGATGTGTATATAAAACTGCCCCAAATATAAAAGGCTATTAGAAAAGCCGATAATAAGGCAGAAAGATCAAAGCATGGATCACATAAGGGTACAGTTAAATGCGGAACTGCAAACAGTGTAAATACATTAATTCTAACATGACTATTCAACTTAATGATTTGTGTCATACTACTATAAAAGCAAATGTGGTAACTGTAGAACAAAACATGTGGTCTATCTGGCAGTCTGTAACTATGCAACGCCATTACATAGGCAAGACAGAGAGACAGCTGAACAGACGCATTTACGAACATGCATAAAATAGGGAAGCAAGATACCAAAATGCATTGTACAGAAACATCTTGGATAAAGGTGAGGAACATGGTTTTTGTTTTCCATTGTAGAACAGATAGATGTTCGCCCATTTGGGGTGACTGGAAAATGAAATTAGCCTATGAAGTAAATGGCAAATCCTAACGGATTCCACGAGACCACCTGGTCTCAATGATTTTATAAGTATAAAACCTTTTTAGCTTTAGAGTAAATTTCAACTCTTAGGTTTGTTACTGGGATTTTTAACTTTATCACACAAGTGAAGTGCATATATTTATATATATTATTATTATTATTTTTTATTAGATTTTTTATTAGGTAGTTATACGGATATTTACAGTTACACCAAGAGGTTTTACCCACCGTATATATTACTGCATATATTACTATTGTATATATTATTATATTACATGTGTATTTGAAAGTCACATCTTGATTTAAGGTTGGTTTACTTACAGTGTATTATAGTAAATGTGTAATATGGCTTTAAACTTTTTGGCGGGATTTTAATTATAACCAGTCGTGTGGAATTGTTCAATAAACTATTGTGAGGTTTTACCAGTTGTAAGAGCAGTTTTCCTTTCACTCACCATCTTCAGTTCTTGTGTTGTTGGCTTTCCCAGTTTGTGAACTTTGGCCATGAGGGCCTTAAACTGCCAATTCCACATGCTAAAATACCAGCAGTACTTGAATACACAGTTAAAACAGAAAATGATCCCTCAGACAGATCAACCTGATTTCAAAGAGATGCAGGATTTGCTGCATGCAGCAGAACAGGTGGGAAAGCATACCTTACAGTGTGGTTTTGATTCATTGGAAGCCTCATGTAGAGCAGCTGTCACAGGGTCTGTAATACGTAGGCATGCTTGGCTTAAAGAACAAGCCTTACCAGAACATGTCAAAGCAAAGTTATTGGATGCTCCATTGCAGAAAGATGTGGTGTTTGGTGTCAAAGCAGAGGAAGTTTTAAAGAAAATGGAAGAAAAGGCAAAATCTATGCAAACAGTTAAAGATTTCTTACAGGTACAATCTCCTCGTTTCAGCAGAAACTGGCCATCAAAAAACTGGTCCTTTCCTGCATCAGGCAGACCCCAAAGAGGTAGGTACAGACGCCCAAAGGGCAGAGGCCAGCCACAAGGTTCTTTCATGCCTAGACAATGGCAAACAACATCTCAAAGTGGGGGAAGACGAAAGATCTCAACCCTTCAGGAAACAAACACAATGACTTCCCTCTTCACCTGCCAAGCAAAATTGCCCCGGCAGCACCTTTGGGAGGAAAATTGGCTTTATTTCCACAAAATTGGCACATCATAACAAAGGACAAATGGGTTTTGGATATTATTACCCTAGGCTACAGATTTCATTTCCACACTTTACCACAGATGAGAGGCATGCCAAATCTGCCTCCAAACCAATGGACAGAGGCACAAGTGCAAATTTCGGCTCTCATGGATATGAAAGCAATTCAAAAGGTACCTACAAAAGAGCAAGGTCAAGGTTTTTACTCAAGACTATTTCTAGTCCCAAGAAAGGACAAAGCCTGGAGGCCCATCTTAGACCTCTCAATTCTAAACACATACCTGGAGGTACCCAAATTCAAAATGCTCACACTTCAGCAGCTTCTTCCCATGCTGGGCAAGGAGTCTTGGCTGGTAACGTTGGACCTCCAAGAGGCATACCTGCATGTCCCTATCAGACAAGATTGCAGAAGATACCTCAGATTTTTGGCAGGTACAACGCATTATCAATTCTCTGCATTGCCCTTTGGCTTATCTACTGCGCCCAGAGTATTTACGAAATGCCTGTTATCAGTAATTGCATATTGCAGACAACGAGGAATACAAATTTACCCATATCTGGACGACTGCCTGATCCAAGCGGACAGCAAGGCCATTCTATTAGAGCATCTGGCATTTGTAACAAAGCTGCTCAGTTGCCTAGGGTACACAGTAAACAAAAAGAAGTCAAAGCTAATACCCTCGCAACAAATAATATTCCTGGGTGCCAGCATAAATACAATGGCCCAGATGGCTTTTCTCACGCCAGACAAACAACAATTGATGCAATACTTCAAAAGGATGGCAACTTTTACCCAGGTCACTGCAAGGAAAATCCTGCAGGCATTGGGGTTCATGGCATCCTGCATTCAACTACTCCCATATGCAAAGATGCATATGAGGAAATTACAATGGTACCTGAAGAGTGTATGGTCTCAGCACAGACAGCCTCGAGTCCAGTATACCTCTCATTCCATGCCTTCAAAAAGAGTTCCTATGGTGGGCTCAAGCATGTCAAATAAACAAGTGTCTTCCTTTCGTCTTACCTCCAGCAAACCAAACTATGACAACAGATTCTTCAGACTACGCCTGGGGAGCACACATGGCAGGACAGTGCATACAGGGCAAATGGTTTGCAAAACAAATGCATCTTCACATCAACCAAAAGGAGATGCTAGCTGTGCAAAATGCTCTGACAGCCTTCAAGGACCTCTTGCATCCAGGACAACTACTAATGACAGACAACACCACAGTGATGTGGTACATAAACAAACAGGGAGGAACACACTCCTACCCTTTATGCAGACAGGCAATGACCTTGTTGAACACAGCATTGACTTACCAAGTACAACTGCAAGCACAATTCCTGCCAGGAAAGGAAAACATATTGGCAGACGAATTAAGCAGAAATATGGCAGATCCTCATGAGTGGAGACTACACCCGCAAGTATTTTCAATGATAACTCAAAAGTGGGGATGTCCAGACATAGATCTATTTGCCTCCCCCAACAATTGCCAACTACAGAAATTTTGCACAAGGACTTATTACTCCCTAGCCTGGAAAGTGGACGCACTATCATTCAGTTGGACAGCATTGACAGTCTATGCCTTCCCACCACTACCTCTATTGACCAAGGTATTATTGAAAGTCAGATCAGCGAGACCACAAATGATCCTCATTGCTCCGGACTGGCCACGCCAGCACTGGTACCCATTACTAAGGAACTCGACTCACAGCCCTCCATGGATCTTGCGTCAATTCCCACTACTGCTGACTCAGAAAAACTCTCTGATACTTCACAGCCAGCTCAGAACTTTAAATTTAGCTGCATGGAGAATACCTTGAACTATCAATCAACACTTCTCTCAAAGGACGTCCAGAATGTCATTTTGGAAGCCAGAAGGCCCAGCACCAGAAAAACTTACTCAGACAAATGGAAAAGATTTTGTGCATGGAACCAGGCTAAAGGCCAAAATCCTTGGATACCTAACATTCCTCAAATACTGCAATACTTAACTGAGATGCTACACCAAGGCCTTTCATTCTCATCCATTAAGATCCATGCTTCAGCCATTTCAGCTCAATATAATACGGATGCTCCTATTTTCTCACACCCTTTACTACGGCAGTTTCTCAGAGGGGCTAAGAATACAAGACCCCCCAGAAAACCCCCAACGCCAGCTTGGGACCTGAACTTCGTTTTAGAAAAATTAACACTGCCTTCTGTTGAACCAGCATTCTCAGCAGAACTACAATACTTGTCTTGGAAAACAGCTTTGTTGCTGGCTATTACCTCAGCACGCAGGGTCTCAGAACTACAGGCACTTATGGCAGTGGAACCTTTCATCATTTTCCATCAGGACAGGGTCTATTTACGAACTTAACCCTACCTTTATGCCAAAAGTAGTATCCAGTGTGGCTTTGAATCAGACCATTCATTTACCCACCTTTTATCCAAAACCCCAGAATAAAGGAGAAAGACTCCTTCACTCTTTGGACATTCACAGACAGCAACGTTACTACTTAGATAAGACAAAGACCTTCAGAAAAACTGACCAACTCTTTGTATCCTATGCTACAGATTCAAAAGGAAAGGCTATTTCAAAACAGACCATCTCCAAACGGATAGCACATTGTATCCGCTTTTGCTACTCGCACCATGGGAAAGCAGTGCCTGTTAATATTAGGCCCCATTCTACCAGGGCTACAGCAACCTCAGCAGCCTTTCTCAGGGGGGTTCCAACCAAGGACATCCTGGAGGCAGCTACTTGGAGTTCAGTGCACATCTTTACCAAGCACTACCACCTTCCTTTATACTCAAAACCAGAGCTGGTTTTGCCACTGCAGTACTGCAGGGCATCCTAGCTTCGCCTAACCCAGTTTAGTACCAGCCACCCATCCATAGCTTTGGGATTCAACCCAAGTGTGATGACTGCAGCAGTATAACACAATGAACATAGTACAGTTTTGTACCTACCATAAATGTAGATGTTCGAGTGTATATACTGCTGCAGTCCAGATTACTCTCCCACCATCCCCTCTACATACCAGGGTGTTAGTTATAGCTCCATGTTCATCAATCGATTGGATGCATTTCTATATGGTGTATTTGCTAACAGCTAGTATCATTGTTTATCTATTAAGGTATTTTGGCATAGCTTTTATATTGCCTTCCTAGTTGGGGGCACCTGACATCTGGGACAAGAAAAACTGAAGAAAATGGCGTCGGCTGCCTCTTTTATACTCCTGTCGCACTGACGTCAGGGAGGAAGCGACGACAACCGACGCCAGACCAAGGCTTTGGGATTTGGACGACTGCGGGGACCGCCTGACGACAAGATAACCCAAGTGTGATGACTGCAGCAGTATATACACTCAAGCATCTACATTTATGGTAGGTACAAAACTGTACTTTCCTCAGATGCTTGTTTTTACAAACAGATCAAAATTGCTTAATCTATATACCGTTTTTAAAAATCTGTTGTATTAATGAACGCAAAATTTTATTTGAAGCTTCTGACGGTTTTTCCAGTGAAAGTATTCTTCTTCCCTCTAATTTATCTCTTAATCTCTTTTTGTATATCCTCTGTACATAATTTCTTATCTTCAATAGTCCACTCTGCCGTCTTTATGGCTGTTCTTTGGTCGATCAGTTTTTGTGATTTTTGTCGACTGCTACTACTTTCTACAACAGGAGGGGGAGCATCCTCCCCTTGGGCCTGACCTGGCCTCATTGTAGGAATGTTTCTTGATTTTGAGGATTGTACAGTGTAATTATTTTCCAGTCCTGGCATCAGTGTGCCTGCCAGGATTGGGCACTTTTTATCCTGGGAGTTGTGCACCCAGCTGTCTTTTTTTTGTTTTTTTTACTTCCTTCCATGATGTATTCTTTATAAATGCAGTCTATATCAGTGTCGCCTTGGTGAGATTTTGTAAAAAAAACTTGGTCCACCTCATGAAGGTACTCGCCAAGACCTGAGGATGAATTTAACATCAGCACTACTACTACTACTCCTACTCCTTGACTTTTCATCTCTCCATTAGAACTCAAATTATGTCCCAGAAAAACTTACTGTAGCCTTCCTGGGAGCCCTCTGCCTCGTTACCTGAGAATTATGTAACATTAAAATTACTGAGCTTGTGGCTATTGACTCGTGTGTTTGAACCGTAGGCCTTGCTGCATAAAGAGCCATTCATCATTTTCCATAAAGATAGAGAGAACCTAAGATACAGTCTTTCCCTTATGCCAAACGTAGTGACTGAATTTTCCCGTAGTGAGACTGTACTTGTAGTCATCCCTGTTGGTAAAATCTCCTTTCTCCTTACCAAGCCGTCAAAATAATGAATCTTTAGGCCCAGTATGTACAGAAACAACAGAAGTACAAGCTGCCCAGAACGGGATGTGAAGAAAGCTAACTATTTGAAAGAGGTGAAGTCCCTTCAGACTCCGTTTCATACAAACCCATTTCAATTTTAAACCATGATTATAAGGTGATTGTCAGTACTAGTTAAGAGAATAATTAAAGGTGTTGCCAAAATAGATGTATATGGATCAGTATGTTTTGAAGAGGGGGGGGGGGGCAAACATTTGACAACATTAATACAACAATGATAATTCAGAGGGAAGCAGAATGTAAGAAATTACCATTGTGGTGAGTCTTGATGCCGAAAAAGCGTTCGATACAGCAAGCTGGGATTTTGAGTAGGGCAGTGGAAGCATTTGCATTCCCTGATAAAATAATATGGTTAATTAGGTATATGAAGTGTCAGACAATAATTGAAGTGGGAGGGTTTCTCTCTGGTAAGCTGTTTGATCAGAGGAACCAGGCAGGGGTGTTCTCTTTCCCCTTTGTTATTATTTGCTTTATATTTAGAGAATGTGGTAAAATAAGGGACTCGGAATTTAAGGATAATTGGTATGATAGTCGAGAAAAGTTGGCATTATTTGTGGATTATTTTATTTTGCACTTGATAAATCCAGAAGAAAGACATTTCAGTGTTTTAGAACTTTGAGACGGTTTCGAGTCTTTTGGGGATATAAAATTAATAAATAAGATAAAACAAAGGCGATGGCAGTAAACTATTGCTGCAAACATGAATCTGTTCAGCAATACTCATGTTAATAGAGAGACAGTAAGATGAAGTATTTAGAAGTGTGGATTAAAAAGGATTATGATGTTCTTCGTGTTTCACTGTTGCAGTCATAACTGTAGGGTACTCCTGCCGGCAGGCAGCCCGAGGTCGGCCAGAATATCAAAGTCTGGGTCCGGCGTCGGCTGTATCAGCAAGAATCCTGACGTCAGAACGCCTAGGTATAAAACTGACAGCAGACGCCATCTTCTCCAGTCTTTCTTGCCGTGCGGTGCAAAGCAGTTCGCTAGTTGTTGGTTGGTGTTTTCAAGACAACGTGGTGTGATTGTCGTCGGTCCGAAGTTTTCTACTTCTCTTCTCAAAGCTAAGTACCCCGTTGGGGAAACCTTTTTCTTGCTCCTCCGATGTCAGAAAAAGTTAATAATTGTGTATCGTGTGGAAAACAAATACCTCATAAAGATTTCCACTCTTACTGTCTACCTTGCTTAAGCCCTGACCACGACGTTTCTTGCTGTCGGTTCTGTGCCAGGTTTAATTCTCGCACTATCAAGCGTAGGTACGATTGGGCCTTGAATTACTTCGGTAGACGATTTAATTATAGAATGTCGTCTGATACTTTACCGACTACCGGAATACAGAAGAAACGCAAAGACAAGGATAGGCCTCCGAGGTCCAAACAGGATACTTTGCAGCCAGAGCCAGCTTCGGGTTCGGCAGTCGTCAGTGAGGCGCTTTTGCAGCCCCTGTCGTCCGCCACTTCAGAACCGATGGCCGACACGGACTCCCATGGGGAGCCATCTAGGCCTAGTAATTTGTCTGCTGCAGGACCTTCGGACGTCGCTCCTTCAGATGGGTCTGGAACCGCTGTGCAGGTACCGGCTTCTGAGGGGGTCTTCAGGCCTTCACATATTACTATTTCCACAAAGACAAAGGCTAAGTCAAAGACTCCTGTTAAACCCAGACTTTCTGCTCAAGCGTCTTTGGATTCAGCTCCCAAGACTCAGAAGCAATTACTACGGATGGCTGAGGATTTACTAACTATGATTAGGGGCTCTCACCCCACCCCTGAGAAAAGGCCTAGACAGGATATCCCTTATGATTCCTCTGATCAAGCTTCTGTATCTTCAGTTTCTTCCTCTGACCAGGATTACTCTTTTCCTCCTTATGAGGATTCGGATGCAGAGGATTCTGTTCC
This sequence comes from Protopterus annectens, assembly GCF_019279795.1. Classification (NCBI taxonomy): domain Eukaryota; kingdom Metazoa; phylum Chordata; order Ceratodontiformes; family Protopteridae; genus Protopterus; species Protopterus annectens. The sequence continues at coordinate 372,882,025 of NC_056744.1, forward strand.
CTCTGCCTCTCCCCCTGAAGATTTCTCTTTTGGGGAAACCTTACATGAAATGAGGGAGCATTTTCATTGGGAAGGTCAGGATTATTCTGCTTCCAAAAAGAGACTTAGGGAATTTCTTCTTCTCCCTCAACACAGGCCTTTAGCTATTTCTCCTGTACTTGACATTGTGGATGATGCCTTCTCTGAAGCTAACTTGAATCCTGATTCCATGCCGCCTGCTCTTTCTAAGCCTGATAGATTCTACAGAGTCCCTGATTCCCATCAATTTTTATTTAAGAATCCTTCTGCTGACCCTGAAACTATTTTGCAGGGTTTCAAGGCTGCTAAGGCCGCCTCCTCTAAGAATCCTATCCCCTCTGAAAAGGATTCTCGTGCCTTGGACAGGTGGGGCAAAAAGGTTTATACTTCAGCTACCCTTTCTATTAGGGCTTTAAATTGCCAGTTTCACATGTTTAAGTATCAACAGTTCCTTGTATCTGTTCTGAAACAAAGGCTTTCTACCTTTCCTGCTTGTGCTGAGGACAAGGAATTACAGGATGTGTTGCATGCAACTGAACAAGTTAGCAAACATAGTTTACATTGTGGTTTTGATGCCTTGGAGGCTTCTTGCAGGGCTGCTGCCTCTGGTACTGTTATCAGGAGACATGCTTGGCTTTGTGAGCAGAATTTACCTGAACAAGTTAAAGCTAAATTGTTAGATGCCCCTGTTCAGCATGATATCTTATTTGGATCTAAGGCTGAGGAGGTTATTAAAAAGATGGAAGAAAAAGCCAAATCTATGCAGACTGTAAAAGATTTCTTGCAAGTACAGCCTCCTAGATTTTCTAGAAATTGGCCCTCCAAAAATTGGTCTTTTCCCACTTCTGACAGGCCTCAAAGGGGAAGATATAGACGCTCCAGAGGTCGGGCTCAGGCCTCTTACAGGTCTAGACAGTGGACTGCTTCTTCACCTAGAAGGGGAGAAGACAGACCTCAAACCCAAAGAAAGCAGACCCAATGACTCCCTCTGTTGGGCTTCAGGTCCTCCTTCCCTGGATGCCCCTCTCAGAGGAAAACTCTCTCTGTTTTACCAAAACTGGACTCGTATTACACAGGACAAATGGGTGTTAGACGTGATTTTAAAAGGCTACAAATTCCACTTTCACACTCTGCCAAGGCCTTCCGGCTGGCCAGATCTGCCAAAACATCAATGGACAGAGGCCTTAAATCAAGTGGACGCTTTATTAGCCTTGAGAGCCATAGAACCTGTTCCACCTCTAGAGGTGGGGAAAGGTTTTTACTCGAGACTTTTTCTGGTCCCAAGGAAACAAAACTCCTGGAGACCTATTCTGGACCTCTCAATATTAAGCACCTTTTTGGAAATTCCAAAATTCAAGATGCTTACGCTTCAACAACTTCTCCCAATGCTCTCACAAGATGCTTGGATGGTAACATTGGACTTAAAAGAGGCTTACTTACACTTCCCCATAAGGCAACAATGCAGAAAGTACCTCAGATTCAAGGCAGGCTCGAGGCACTTCCAATTCTCTGTACTGCCATTTGGCTTATCTACTGCGCCCAGAGTTTTTACCAAATGCCTGGCTCCAGTAGTGGCTTACTGCAGACTTCAGGGGATTCAGATTTACCCCTATCTGGACGACTGTCTAATTCAGGCAGACAGCAAAGACCTTTTACTTCAACACCTGCATTTCGTTCAAAGTCTTCTCCTGCTACTGGGATTCTCGGTGAACACAAAAAAGTCACATTTGATTCCTTCTCAACGTATGATCTTTTTGGGAGCTCTTCTAGACACAAGTTTACAGATGGCCTTCCTTACTCCAGAAAAGCAATTACAGCTGGCTTCAATCTTCAAGACCTTGGCAACCTTGACTCAGCTCACTGCAAGGAAATTCCTGCAGGCTTTGGGCTACATGGCCTCTTGCATTCTGTTGATTCCAAATACGAGGCTTCACATGAGGAAACTTCAATGGTACCTAAAGAGTGTATGGTCTCAGCATTGCCACAGTCTGGATACAATGATCCCACTGATTCCCTGCCTCCAGAAGGAATTCCTTTGGTGGTCCAGGGCGTGTGTTTTGAACGAAGGGAAGCCCTTTCGTCTTCCTCAACCTACTCAGATCATAACCACGGACGCCTCTGATTATGCTTGGGGAGCTCATTTTCTAGACAAATGCCATCAGGGCTCTTGGACAAACAAACACCTTCTATGGCACATCAACTTGAAAGAAATGTTGGCAGTCCAAAATGCTCTTCTAGCCTTCCAGACTCTTTTGAAGCCAGGACCTCTGCTGATTCGAACAGACAATACCACAGTCATGTGGTACATAAACAAGCAAGGGGGCTCTCACTCTTACCCCCTTTGCAGACTTGCCATGATTTTATGGGACACAGCCCTACATTTGAATCTGGATCTTCAGGCACAGTTCATTCCAGGAAATCAGAATCTCTTAGCAGACAGCCTAAGCAGAAACGTCTTGGATCCTCACGAATGGAAGTTGGATCCCAACTTATTCAGCAAGATAACTGCAGTTTGGGGCTGTCCTCAGATAGATCTGTTTGCATCCCATCTCAACCATCAGTTGCCTCTCTTTTGCACCAGGTCCTTCCACAAAACAGCTTGGAAAGTGGATGCCCTGTCCTTCAGCTGGAGGACTCTTTCGGGATATGCCTTCCCTCCTCTTCCTCTTCTGCCTCGGGTATTGCTAAAGATAAAGCTGGACAAACCCAAAATGATCATTTTGATATCTCCAAATTGGCCTCGTCAGTTTTGGTATCCAACTCTACTGCACCTTTGCTTGGAACCCCCTTGGAGCCTTCCTCTGACCCATTCTCTACTGTCCCAGCACCAGGGTCAGATATTTCACTCTCAAATCAAGACTCTCTGCCTGGCAGCTTGGCTCATCAAAGGCAACTGATTCCTTCTTCTCTTCCTAAACAAGTTTTGGATGTTCTTTTGGAAGCTAGGCGTCCTAGTACAAGGAAATCTTATGCTTCTAAATGGAAAAAAATTTTGTATTTGGATGCAGGATCGTGGTTCTGATCCTCTTTTACCTGATATTCCCTCTATTTTACTTTATCTCTCAGACCTTCTGCTTAAAGGTCTTTCCTTTTCCATAAAAATTCATGCTTCTGCTATTTCGGCTCATTTCAATTGTGATCCTCCCATTTTCTCCCACAATTTCTGAGAGGAGCTAAGAATTTAAGACCTCCCAGATCTCCTCCTGTCCCTCCTTGGGATCTTAACTATGTCTTGGAAAAGCTTACTTTGCCTCCTTTTGAGCCTGCTGCCTCTGCGGATATCAAGTTCTTATCCTGGAAGACAGCCATCTTGTTGGCATTGACTTCTGCCAGAAGGGTGTCTGAGTTACAAGCTCTCATGGCCGTGGAACCATACCTTATCTTCCATCAGGACAGAGTCTCCTTGAGGACCAATCCTAACTTTATGCCTAAGGTAGTTTCTAGAGTGGCTCTAAATCAGACTATTCACCTTCCTACTTTTTTCCCACAACCCCAAAATAAGGGGGAAAGGATTTTGCGTTCATTGGACGTACACAGGCAACTACATTTTTACCTGGACAAAACTAAAGATTTCAGAAAATCAGATCAATTGCTCATCTCATTTACCTCCAGTTCTCTAGGTAAAGCTATTTCTAAGCAAACTATTTCCAAATGGATTGCTCATGGAATAAGTTATTGTTACTCTCTTTATGGAAAACAGATTCCAGGTACTGTTAGGACTCATTCTACTAGAGCAGCTGCCACTTCGGCAGCCTTTCTCAGAGGAGTTCCTACCAAGGACATTTTGGAGGCTGCCACTTGGAGTTCTGTGCATACCTTTTCCAAGCACTACAACCTCCCTTTGTACTCTAAATCTAGGGCAGGCTGTGCCTCTGCTGTTTTGCAGGGTCTTCTAGCTGCTCCTTCGTCTTCATAACCTCCTCCCGTGTTCTCAGGTTTGGGATTCTACCCTACAGTTATGACTGCAACAGTGAAACACGAAGAACATAGTACAGTTGTGTACACCTACCATAAATGTAGATGTTCGAGTGTCTTCACTGTTGCAGTCAGTGTTTCCCTCCCTCCAGACCCCTCTTATTTCCTTTTGCTCACTTTGTTTCCTTTTCCACTACCTTTCTGGTGTATTTGTGTTTCCCTTGGGGACACCTTTTGGTTTTATGGGAGTTTCTGACATCAGGGGCAAGAAAGGCTGGAGAAGATAGCGTCGGCTGTCAGCTTTATACCTAGGCGTTCTGACGTCAGGATTCTTGCTGATACAGCCGACGCCGGACCTAGACTTTGATATTCTGGCCGACCTCGGGCTGCCTGCCGGCAGGAGTACCCTACAGTTATGACTGCAACAGTGAAGACACTCGAACATCTACATTTATGGTAGGTGTACACAACTGTACTTTATAGCAGCTAAGGATGTGTGAGAAGAGTCTAAACAAAAGATAATAGAAAAACTGAGAAATTGGAAGCCGTTGTTTTTGGGTAATAAGATACAAACAGAGTAAGTTATATAGGTCAGGTATGTTTTTATTAGTCAGAGGAGAAGTTGTGGACAATAATAGAGTTGAAGGAATTTATTTGGGAGAGGGGAGGGCGGGGGTTAAATGGGATAATTTGATCCTCCCCATAGAACAAGGTGGTTTTAGAAGCCCTGATTTCTATGGTCATTTTAGTGTTACACAGTTAAGGCTTATATGCATAACACAAACAGAATGTTGTAAATCAAAATGGAAACTGATGATATAACCGGAGAGGATTGTGGATGCAGATCCTTAAGGAAAAGAACCACCACCATACAGCATATTATATTCATAAAGTTTCATAAAGTATTCTAAAAGTTAAGTCACTCAGGAAAGGAGATTTTGACTACAAGTAGGGATACAGAAAGTAGGCAAGAGGGGGACTGGAATTTAATGGGGGGAAAGGAACCAAGGTACTGGGAGCAAATGGAAAATGTAATAGAGTGGAATGATGCCAAGCAAAAGTTTGACCTGCAGGTTAGAGACTACCTTCCCTACTAGGGATTGATATTAGAATGTAAGCAAAGAGAAATGGGTAGCGAAGTCCTAAGTGAAAGACCGGCTCTAATAGAGGTTTTAGTTGAGTCTAGAATAGAAGCTGCTGTTAAAAAGGGAAAATGAGTAGGATGTATAAAATACTGCATGGTAGCTATACAAATCAGTCAAAGTTAGAAAAGATTGTGGAGAGTGAGTGGAAAGGCAGTTTACCAAGGAAAACAGTGGGAGGACACATTTGTGTCTCTCAAGTATGCAGCAAAGTCCTGAAGGTTTAGAATTTTTGCTTGAAAGTGTTTGCATAGGTATTTTTAATACCCCAAGCAGACTTCAAAAAAGATTTCCTAAAGTAGATGGCAAGTGCTGAAAGTGTGATAGGAAAGAAAGATGACCGGGAGAATGTTTTTGAGTGTGTAATGATTTGGCAGATTTTAAAATTGCCTACACAGTACTCTGTCAGAAATGTTGGCCCAAATGCCGTAACTAAGGAAATGATTCTTTTGAGCTGGAATATAGGATCTGAATTGTCTAGATGTGGTAAGGCATTAAGTTTAGTGCTGTTGACTGTCAAAAAATACTGGAAAATGGAAATCATAATATAAACGTGCTGTAAATGAAGTATTGAATGTTGTAAAGGAGATAAAAACTGGAGTTGGACTGTTTAGAAGAGGGAAGGAGCAAAATACATAGAAATAAGTGGAATTTATGGGAACAGTACATGAAGATTAATGTTAACGAGGAGTGACGTGTAAGGGAAGGCAGAAACTGAGCAATTTGTATAATATTGGAGTGAATGAAAATTATTAAAAAGAAAAAAGTAATACTGCTTGAAAATAGTGGAAATGTGGGTGTTGCTCTGGGTTTTCTTTTAATGCATGTATACCTGTTCCACTGATTAAAATGTGATGATTTAATAAAGCTGCTTAAAATTTTGCAGATTGTCCTGCCCAGTCATCCCCGGGGGCATGAATTTATACTTAAGCATGTTTTGGCTGCTGTGATTTTGGGCCTACTACTGTGGTTTATGGTAAACCCCTGCTGAGATTTTGAAAACTGAGAGGTTGAGAAGTATGCAGAAATGTGCTTTCATCACTCTGTGTGCGTGCATGTATGCACACAAGTGTTTTTGTTTCATTACATGCATATATATTCTTATGAAGTCTTGTAAGGTGGTACAAGCATTATCTTTCCAAGATCTTCAGTTTACCACAAAATGCTAGCTGTTAAAATGCTCGTACCAGTGTCTTGTGAATTCATACAGCAGTAAAAACTTTGGGTGGAATTATCTCCAGTACAAGAAATAGTAACATTCTTCTTCCCCCACAGGAGAGATACCAGAACAGCATATTCAATGAACATTATGGCAAAAACTCCACAAGTAGCACAAAGACAGAAGTTACTTCTGGCATGGGGCATCAGGAACCTTCACTGTACTCTTTGTTTGAAGGAACTCCGTGGTCTCCATCATTACCTGCCAGCTCTGGTAAGAAATGCGAGTACTAAGTATAACGAAATGTGTTGAAACACCTGTGTAGAGAGTTGTTGGCTTGTAGTGTAGTACATCCCTTAAGTCTGCAGACTTTTGCAGCATTTATGCGTAGAAAGCAGAGCAGTCAACTGAACACGTAAAACAGTAACAGTGCTTAAAGGTTGTATTCTTCATATGATATGATTGTCTATACACACCAAAACTGAAACAGTAGTCACTGACATGCAGTGGTAGTAACATTAGCAGATGGGCATGAAATGACCATCAGAGCCATATTGAAATGTAAAATGGTAGCAGAATTTTTAACATATCCCACTTTATTTTTCTGCTTATTTAATTAACCATTCCTCCATTGTTACTTCTAGTGCCTTTGCCTCTGCAAGTGGAATTCTGGGATTTGGTTCATTAATATTGTAGTAGCTGAAGTGATGCCAGTGCTGGTACAGAAGAAAAATGGCATGTTTACTAATACTGATTAACCTTCTGCTTCAGGTACTTGTCACACCTCCAGCCCTTCTGTGATGAGAGAAGTAGGAGAGCATTTCATCTTTCTCATCTTGTCTTGTCACACTTCAAACACAAGAATAAGCAGCCAACACCATGCCCACCATTTGGGAGTACACCTTCATCATGCATGTTCTCAAAGATTCCAAACCTTGCTTAGTTGCTCATTTCTGTCCTCTCTGTATTCCCCTTTTTTTTTTTTTTTTTTTTTTTACACACACCGTTATTGAGTTATCATTTGTGATATAGGCAAATCTGCATTTATACAAAAGTAATCAAACTTTATTAACAAATTAACATGTACAAACATTATACTTCACATCTTTTGCTATATATCATATAGCATAAACAATGTTAAATAAATGATTCAGTTCCTGCCTTTTTCTAAACAAGAAACAGCTTTATTAACCATCACTTGTGACATAAGCAGTCATACATTTATGTAAATTAAAACAAACCATACTTGACAGTTCTAGTTGCAAGCATTTTATATATCACAAACTATATCGACACACACTCTATCTCAAATATTATACATCACTTGTAATCTATCCAGTCATTTTCATTCAAACACTGCATACCTCATTTATGTCCTGCCTTATTTTTAAACCTCATTCCTACCCTATATGTATTGTTCCCACAATTCCCATTTTTTCCTATGAAGTTTGTTCCTACCCTTTTCTAAAGATCTGAATTCCAGTTGTTTTATCTCTGTTCTGAGTTGCAGCACAATGGCACTAATATACAGAACCAACTGATATTACCAACATCCTGGCAGATAGGTTCAGTGCTAACTTTACCCCCCTGTCATCCCCTAAAGGGCCCATCTCTACACCAGAAGAATGCATAGTTCCTGTAATCACGGCTACACAGGTAAAAAAAACACTATCCAAAGCCAAGAACACAGCATCCATGAGACCTGACAACATCCCAGGCTGTGTTCTACATGAACTACAGAACGAACTGGCACCCCACCTAAGTACCATGTTCAATCATAGCCTCACCTCAGGTTAGGTGCCCACTGAATGGCGCACAGCGACAGTTATCCCACTCCACAAAGGGGGAGCCACCAAAGACCCCCGGAAACTACTGCCCCATTAGCCTAACGAACCTGGTCTGCAAGGCTATGGAACGTATCGTCATGGAACTTATAAACAATGACATTGGTAATCTCCAAACTCAGGACCCCACCCAGTTCGGGTTTGTAAAAGGCAGATCATGTCTCCTAAACCTGATAGACTTCTTTGAAGCAGTCACCAAAGCCGTAGATGAGGGTAAGGTGGTTCACACAGCCTATCTAGAGCTCGCCAAGGCTTTCAACATCATCCCCCACTCTGGAATTCTAGATAAACTCACTAAACTAGGTATAAATCCCTATGTCACAAGGTGGGTTGCCAACTGGCTCACTGACAGAACCCACACTGTGAAAGTAGCAGACTCCAAATCCAACTTCAGACCAGTGACAAGTGGAGTACCACACGGTTCAGTTCTGGGTCCTCTCCTGTTTGGTATCTTCTTCCCTGAAATACAGGCTAACACAGAAGGTCTTTATAACGAAGTTTGCAGATGACTGCAAACTAGGAGCCATAATCAAAACTCCAGAAGATGTGAACATCCTACAAAAGGGCCTCGTTGAGACAGATGCCTGGTGTCAAAGCTATTGCCTCAAGCTCAATGCCAAAAAGTGCATTGCCATCCCTTTTGGTAAAAACTCTGTACCCATGAACTACCACATAGGCGGTAGTCTACTTAACACCAAAAATGTGATGAGACCTTGGGACACAGGTGGACAGTAGTCTCTCCTTTGATAATCACATCGCCACAGTAGTCAGGAAATCCTTCTACGTGGCACACCTCATCACAAACGATTTCTCAAACAGGAAAAAAAAAGGCCATTGTTCCCCTCTACTCGTCACTCATTAGACCTATTAATAGAGTACAGTGCCCCTTTTGGTATGTACCTCACAAGACATCTACACCAACTGGAAAGGCCACAGAAATACCTCACAGAGGATTACCAGCCTCAAACAGATGCCGTACGCAGACCATCTAAAAAAAACTGCAGCTTTACTCCGTCGCATATCACCTACTCAGAGGTGATCTCTGCCTAACACACAAAGCTATGTCAAACCCAGAAAAATCTTGATGATTGGATGGGAGGAAATTCACCCCAGGGATCACTTCTGTGGCTCTGCTTGACAGGGGCACAAGAAAATAATTTTCTTGGGTGGAGAAAGCCAGGGTACCTTTTGGCTAGGCTTATATAGGCCCTAGGGCCAGTAGCCTAGTACCTACCTATGAACCTATGTTACTATATTCACTACTTCTAATATAGTTGGTTTAGATTTTGATTTCCATTTTTTAGTTATTGTTTTTTTAGTAGCCATCTTAATTAGACACAGCAAGGCCTTACCATATCTAGGCAATTCCGATTCTGTATCATAGTTCAGAAAAATCATCTCCCTTGTCAAATCAATCCACCTAGCCAGCATCTCCGAAAGTGCATCCCACAGGGAATCTTTAGTCTGCCAACCCACCGCACTCCCAGAAAATGTGTTCCTAAGTACCTCTTCTTACCCATCACACCTCCACATTTGCTGTCTACCTGAGGAAAAGTTATCTGGAGGTTACTTGGAGTATGAAAATATGCAAACATTTCCAAGCAACAATCCTAAGTCTTCTAGACTTTGCTGCATATTTGGGAGACATGCATATATCCTCCCATTGTTTCTTTGTAAATTGCCTGTCCAGTCTCTCTTGCCAATCCTTTCTAAACACCTCTGATTGATTTTTATAGTTGTCATGCAATATTTTATATGCCTACTGCTAATTCCTTTTTTAATGGCAGCTTCTCTTGTAGATTCTACTAAAAACTGTACAAGTGCTGGTCTTTCGTTTAGGACCCTCCCCCCGCCCATTTCTTTCTCTTTACCTATACTCTCATATCAGTCCTTGATAGGGAAGGGAATCTCTAATCTGCAGTCCAAATAAATTCTTAGCATCTTCCCATTCTGTTACCTTTCCTTCTCTAGTTATTTGCTCCCAAACCTTGGTTCTTTTGCCAGTTTTCTCCCAATAAATTCCAGCCCGCTCTTGCCTATTGTCTATATCCCTAATTGCAGTCATCCCTATTGGCAGAATCTCCTTTCTCCATTCCTGTGTTGGCTTATTTCTTAGAATACTTTCTGCTACTTTATAGATGTAATCTGTTTGATTTTTGTTGGCAGAATCTCCTTTCTCCATTCCTGTGTTGGCTTATTTCTTAGAATACTTGCTACTTTACAGATGTAATCTGTTTGATTTTTGTTCTCCTTAAAGAGCTGCATCCAAAATCCCAGTTTCTCCTCATTTCTTGAGCTTCACCCATTTCAGCATCATCCCTTTCCACTTTGAATTGTAGTTTTCTGCTTGTGCTATGTATAGGAGTCTTAACTGTGTAGCTCTGAAATAGCCCTTTAAATTGGGTAATCCCAATCCACCCTCTTCTGCTGGAAGAATCAGCTTCTCCCACTTGACTCTTGCCATCAAAAAAAATAGGGTGGCCTAATGGGTAAGGTGTTTGCCTTACAAACACAAGGTACAGGGTTTGAGTCTCACAATGGATAACTAGCAAGGCTTAAAATGGCTCGCAAGGGCAGTTAGCCTAGTACTAATCTATGAATCTTTCAGCTCTTCATTGATTGCTGTCAGCAGCCTCTCCTCTGGTTGGTAAAAAAATATACCTGACCTGTGTATAAGACTAAAGGGACTAAAAACATTTTGACTGTTTGTATCTTGCTACCAATATACATGCAACAAAGCTTTAGTTTTCTCAGTTTTTGTATAATCTTTTTAGTCTCTTCCCCACATGCTGTAACTGCCTCAGCAGAATCATTTTTAATCCATACTCCTAAATACTTAATTTTATCATGTCCCCATAAATACAGATATTGCTGAACCAATTTGTGTGTGAGTACATAATTTACTGCTTTTGGCTTTGTTTTAGCTTCATTAATTTTGTATCCCGAAAAGATTTGAAACTGTTTCAAAATGTTCCACAACACTGTCGTGTCTCCTTCTGGTTTTGTCAGGTATAAGTTTCTAGAAGGCCAGTGCTTGCTTGGGCTAAAGGGAAGTCTTTGTGTTCACCAGTGGCAGTGGTTAACACTGAGCAGCCTGTCTGTCCCTGTAGGAGTGGTTACTGCCTAGAAGCTGTAGTTTTATTGGCCATTTTGGGTCAAATCTAAACTCTTTGACTTCTCTCCCTTAAAACTCGGCTGCCTTGTGGTTTTGGCGTCTTTCCAGGCTTGCTAGTTGTTGCTGAAGCACCTACCAAGGGGAGAAAACGCTGAGAGAAGAAAAGGAGCACTCTTTTGTGATTTTAAGTATTTTCTTTTGATTTTTTTGTTAAGATTTACTGTTTTGCTGCCTACTTTTTGGCATTTTCCGGCTTGCTAAAGTTTATATCTGTATCAGAAACTGTATTTAGAACACATCTAGAGCCTGTTTACTGCATTTCCTGTGTTGCACTTAATTTAAAATAGTTTTTTCTCTTAAAACTGCATTTTACCTGACTTTGGCCTAGCACTCAAGTGTGGGGTCATTTATTGCACTGTTGTGAATATTCTGCTACTTGTGTATCTTTGCTACCTTTAAACTAAAACAAAAAAAGAAAAAAACAAAAAAATCTTGCTTTTTTCCCACTTTCTGAAATTTGAGAAAGTTCAGTTACAGATTTGCTGTTCTGAACTGTTTGTAAGTTTCTAGAAGGCCAGTGCTTGCTTGGGTTAAAGGGAAGTCTCTGTTCACCAGTGGCAGTGGTTAACACTGAACAGCTGCCTGAGCCTGTAGGAATGGTTACTGCCTAGAAGCTGTAGTTTTATTGGCCATTTTGGGTCAATTCTAAACTCCTTGATATCTCTCTCTTAAAACCCTACAACTCTCTTTTTGCGCGGTTTTGCGCACTGAGCAGCGTCAGGCAGCGCCGACTAAACAGGTTTAAACTATTCCCGGCTCCACAAAGTCTGCTCTTCTTTTTTTTCCCCTAGAACTGTTCAAACTCTCAGAGTAAGCACTCTGTTCTCTTTCTAAAGCCCTGCACTTGCTCAGTTCTTATAAGGAAATACTAACTAACTAAAGCACTACACCCTCCTAGACTTCTCATAAGTACTAGGCTCCCGATTGGTCCTTCCTGATCAAGTGTAAAATCAGTTCCCTTTACTAAACTGATCAGTGAAAAAACAGTTCCCTATACTAATATGGTATGTCCAAAGGTCAGTTTCAGGCTTACTCTCCAGTCCAGCTGGTGAATCTGGGATTTTTGAGGCAATGTTACAATTGCCTTATGTACACAGACAACCCTCTCCTCCCTCCAACAAACTCTAATACATGTGAGAGATGCAGTTACACAGCCAAACTGGAGGCAGAGCTTTCTCAACCCAAGACTGGCACAGTCAGTCAGGAGGAAAAGGTAATCACTCGCACCAAAAATCCAGTCTCACATAGACCTATTCAATCTACACACCCAACACATAAACGCACAAAAACATACTCGGAGGCTCTAAATAAAAAACTGCCTAAGCAGCAAAGACCTCCAAAGCAGATATCCAAGCAACAGCCACCCCTCAACAATACCCACGAATCACATATCTCACAAAGTCAATGTGCCTCACAGTCACAGCCCTCAAGGCTAAACAACACACCAAATACACTCGTTATAGGGGACTCTGTTGTCCGGCACACTGACGTCCCGCTCACCAGACTGAACAAGGAGAAGGTCACTGTAAGCTGCCTGTCGTGTGCCAGGATCCGCTACATAACGCAAGCACTCAAGTCACTCCAAAGCAAGTACAAATATGACTCCATCATTGTCCATGCTGGTGTGAATGACCTGAGACATACCTCCCTGGACTACATGAAAAGAGACATAGAGGAGCTCTCAGATCATGTAGCCCAGGCTGGTATGACCCTGACCTTGAGTGGCATCTTGCCCTCACCAAGAATTATACCACAGTATAAAGACAAAATGATCAGTTTCAACAATTGGCTAAAGTATTGGTGTCATTCAAAGGGGATCCAGTGTCTGTCAGCCTGGGATGACATGCTCGACAAGCCACGTTGCTTCGCTAGGGACGGCTTGCACCTGTCACCCTTAGGCTTTCGTATACTGGCCAAGGCTCTTGCCACCCCCATAGTGCCTTTTTTAGGCAAGGCTCAAAGGACAAACCCACCTCCATAGACAACCCAAGGATAAAAAAACTAAAGGTAATGCTACTCAATGCCAGAAGTCTAAACCTCAAGATGCACGCACTCGAGGCTCTCCTCAGTATGGAGACAATCGATGTCTGTGCAGTAACAGAAACCTGGTTCAAGGCTCCTGAGAGCACCCCAGCACTACCAGGTTATAACTCATACCATGCCTTTCGGCCCCAAAACTCTGACCGAAACACAAAAGGAGGGGGAGTATCTATATTCATCAAAGATACCTACACCTCCAGGTTAGTGGCACTGCACGAAGCATCGGAAACCATCCATGTGCAACTAACAACGGGTAAAACTGCCTTTCAATTTGTAGCCTGCTACAGATCACCCTCCCTTTCACAGGAACCCCACTTGGCATTCCTGAGGACACTGGAGAATGTGAAGGTATCTCCAAACACTGTTATTGGGTGACTTCAACTACCCAAACATTGACTGGGAAAACTACTCAAGGCCAAACACCCTTGCCCAACGGTTCCTAGAATTTATAAACTCTAACGCGATGGTCACTCCCACTAGAGGGAACAACATATTGGACCTGGTCATCACCAACATGGGGACTTTTATGTTCCACACCAGAGGTAAACCCCTCATTGGTAAGATCAGACCATAAACTAATTTCCCTGGACATCCATATCCCATCCCCACCCCCAGCCAAGGAAATCACTGTAAAGAATTTCTCAAAAGCTAACTTCACACTTCTCGAGACTGAGGTGGAATCCTTCAAAGCCCCCGGGCCAGAGGATAATACAGCCCAATGCGCAGAATCCTTTACAATTGCATTCTATGAGCACCTGCAGGAATGCATGGATCGTACTATCCCAAATAAAACCAAGACTCACTCCTCCAAAAACAGGAGACCTGTCTGGTGGACCCCGGCCATAAATAAGCTCTACAACAGAAGGAGGAAGCTACTACATGACAGAGCAAAATCCCAAAAAGGATCTCTGATCAGTATTGGCAAGAAACTACGATCCCTCATAAAATCATCAAAGGCCAATTTCGAAAGAAAAATTGCTCTAGACACTAAAGATAATCACAAGGCCTTCTTTAGTTATGTCAGAAATATGGGTGGAAACTCCCAGATATGCTCTGAATTGTTGCATAACGGTACAAAATATACCGAACCTACAGACATAGCCAGCATCCCGGCAGACAGATTCAGTGCTAACTTCTCCCCCCTTCCCCCTCAAAGGAGCAAATGCCTGTCCCACCTGAATGTACCCTCCCTGACATCACAGATGCACAGGTGAAAGCTGCCCTCTCCAAAGCAAAAAACACAGCATCTATGGGACTGGACGGTGTCCCAGGCTGTGTCTTACATGAGCTCCAAGAAGAACTGAACCCTCACATTAAGTCACTGTTCAAACTTAGCCTTACTACAAGATATGTACCCAAAGAATGGCGTACAGCTACAGTGATCCCACTCCACAAAGGTGGCGCGACAACGGACCCCGGGAACTACCGCCCCATAAGCCTGACTAGTCTGGTCTGCAAAGCTATGGAGCATATCATGGAACTCATAAACAAAGACATTGGGAGCCTCCAGACACTGGACCCTACCCAATTCGGCTTTGTTAAGGGCAGATCTTGCCTTTTAAACCTAGTTGATTTCTTTGAAACCGTTACCAAGGCCATAGATGAGGGCAAGGTAGTCCACATAGCCTACCTGGACCTCACAAAAGCATTCGACACAATACCCCACTCGAGCATCATAAATAAGCTTACCAGCTTAAATATCAACCCCTATATCACAAGATGGGTTGCAAACTGGCTCAGGGATAGAACCCACATGGTCAGAATCGCAGGTGCCACGTCCGAATCCAAACCAGTTACAAGTGGCGTCCCACAAGGCTCAGTTCTGGGACCTCTCTTATTCGGTATATACTTCTCTGAGGTTCAGGCTAACGTAGGAGGACTATGGCTGACAAAGTTCACAGATGACTGCAAACTGGGAGCCATAATCGACTCTCCAGCTGACACAATCATCCTCCAAAAGGGTCTCACGGAGACGGGTGCATGGTGCTAGAACCACGGCCTCAAGCTAAATGCTAAAAAGTGCATAGTCATCCCCTTTGGGAAAAACAAAGTGCCCACAAATTACCACATAGGTGGTAATCCATTAAGTACGGAAGAAGTAATTAGAGATTTGGGGACCAATGTAGATAGTAATCTCTCCTTTGATAATCACGTTGCCAAAGTGGTTAGGAAGACCTTCTATATAGCCCACCTTATCACGAAAGAGTTCGCATCTAGATCAAGAGAGGTCATTGTGCCCCTCTACTCATCACTCATCAGGCCCATAATTGAATACAGTGCCCCTTTTGGGATGTCCCTTACCCGACACCTGCAGCAACTGGAGAGACCCCAAAAGTACCTCACCAAGAGGATCATGGGCTACTAACAGATGTCCTATGCAGCTAGACTAAAGAAACTCCAGCTCTACTCAGTTGCTTACCGCCTACTCAGAGGCTATCTATGCCTGACGTACAAAGCCATGTCTAACCCAGAATTAATGGACATGCTCCACCTCAGAAAATCTAAATCCCTTAGAGCTACACGCTCCAGGGACTTAAACCTCAGCACAAAAATAAATAGGACATGCTGGAGGGACAGATTCATTTCCCAGAGGCTCCCCTCACTCTGGAATAAAATACCAATTCTTGTTAGACATAGCCCCTCACTGACCCTCTTCGAAATCTGGACGCGTGAATGAGAAATCGCAAATTCACCCCTGGGATCTCTTCTGTGTCCCTGCTCGACAGAGGCACGGTAAACTAATCTTAAAGGGCTACCTTCTGTGACCTACTATACAGAGGCACAGTAGGCTAATCTAATAGGGAGGCGAAAGCCAAATACACTCCGGCTAGGCTTAAAAATGCCGTAGGGCAGATAGCGTAGTATCTACCTATGAACCTATAAAGTATCATCTGCAAATAGAGCCAGCTTTTTTTGACTACCATACAAATTGCATCCTTGAATTTGTGAGTCCCTTATTTTGGTTGCCAGTGGTTCTAAATATAATGCAAATAAAGGGGAAAGAGGGCACCCCTACCTGGTTCCAGTGCTCAAGCAGAAATTATCAGAAAGGACCTCACCCATTTTATTTTTCACCACCGATTCCTCATGTATCCGTCAAATGCTTTTTCTGCATCAAGATCCAACAACAACAATGGTATCTTCTTACATTCTGCTTCCGTCTGGATCATCAGTGTTCTTTTAATGTTGTCAACTGTTTGCCTCTCCTCCACAGGACCACACTGATCCATATCTATCAATTTTGGCATTACTTTTATCTTTCTTTCAGCCGTTATAGACATGAATACTTTAATAATCATGTAACTGAAGAAAACAAGCCACAGAAACACGACGAAGCATAAAATGTTAAAAGTTTAATGAGGTAAGCACTTTCACACCAAACACTAGTGCTTCTTCAGACTATATAAAAACGACATCAGCAAACACTTTTAATATATTCACTCTAGTTCAAAGCAGCCAATAAACATCAGAGAAGGATAAAAACTTAGCTACAGCTTGTATCATTTAAAGAGACATTGTGCTTTCACTGCCAGTTTAATAGAAACCCTGTCATTTAGACCTGGGTATTTATCATCGTGCCATAGAATAATCCAATGCAGTTCTCTGCTTTCAGTGAAATTTTTCACATCACCTCCATGTATATTTTCAGAAATAATTTCAACAACTTGAAATCTAAAGCCATATTCATTTTCATTCTGCATGCATTGTCTGGCTTGTGCATTTTTGGTGGCACCATTCCTAATACAGTAGATATGCTCCCTAATTCGTTCCATCAGTGACTTGTTAGTTTTTCCTACATAGAAACAGTGGCAAACTGTGCATGTTGCCAGATAAATCAAATTCCTGGTTTGACAGTTAGCTTTAACTTCAAATTTATACTCAAACTGGGTGACTGGATGAACAAAATATGCTGATGTATTAATAAATGTACAGAAATTGCATGTAATGCATTGTTTAGTGCCTGCCCAACCACCACCTAGTCTCTTATCTTTTTATTTTGCATTTTTATAACAAAGCTGCTTTTTAAGAGATTTCTTGTTCTTAAAGGCAGAATTTGGTGTGTGACCAACAACATTTGAAATATCATTGTCTAAGCTCAGTATAGACCAGTTCGACTTAATAATGTTCATTACGCCAGTCATATCACTAGTATAAAATAGACATGGGCAGGGACGTCGGGAGGCATACGCACTGTACTGATTTCAGTACAATTTATTTAGAAGAGGGGGTAGATTTTTAACTAAAAAAATTACAAACAGTGTTGGCTCTTTAAGGATGCTTGCTGGGTGTTGTGGTGAAGGCGAACGGGGGCTGATATCATGTCCATCTGGCTGCGAGTGGGAAATTAGCTTTAGTTTGAATGGAGCAGTCATGGCTCCTTTAAGGAGACTGGGTGTTGTGGTGAAGGCGAACGGGAGCTCACGGCATATCCGGCTGGCTGCGAGCAGGAAATTAGCTTGAATGGAGCAATCGTTAACAGGATTGCGAGCGGGAAACGGATCAGGAAAGTATGGAGCAATCAGGTAAGGAGAGTATGTGTGAAACAGATCAGGAAATTGTGTGTGTGTGTGTGTGTGTGTGTAAATGCCCCCACATAATACAACCGATGTTCAGGCTCAAACCCTGTACCTTTGCTTCAGGGTAAGAAGAGCCTGAAGTCCCTAACCACCACCATTTCTGAACTTTGTTCAGATTTTTATTTCTTAACAGTTGTGAGCTATGGTGAGAACTGAAGTTGTATTCCCCAGTTGTGGTGAGAAGTGAGAACTGAAATTGTATTCCCCCATTATTATTTTAGTTGTTTGTCAAGGTTTTTTGTGCTAAGGTGTGAAGTGAGAAATGAATTTGTATTCTCTTATTATTGGCTTTGTTTCTCCAGGTTTTTTTGTGCTAAGAAGTTGAGAGCTATCTAATAGCCATTAAGTTTCAGTCTTCCTATATTTCAAACTGCTGATTTAGCATAGTGGTATGTTGCACTGACTGTAGTGCATATGGTTCTGGGTTCAAGACATGCATGGTGGTAAGACAGTGTTTTATTCTAGCAACTTTCCAAAATTATACAAGCAATGTTTAAAATGTGTCCCTGGTTTTTGCCCCCCCCCCCCCCCCCCAAATAAATGTTGGCTTTTTCCAAATTTCTCGTGCTGCAAAGTTCAGATATACAGCTGAGTGTCGAGTACATTTTACAAGGAGCTGAGAGCTGCAGGGGAACTAAAGTTTAGTGCTGCATGTCCTTCAAGGATGCATCTGCAGTCATCACATATGGGTTGTCCTGCCTCAGGCAGCCCTTCGGTCGGCCGGATTCCAAAGTCTGGGTCCAGCGTCGGCTGATGTCGCCCCTTCCCCGACGTCAGAGCGCCTGGGGTATAAAAGCGTCAGCCGATGCCATCTTCCTCAGTCTTTCTTGCCGCGTGGTGCCCGAAGCAGAAGCAGTTCGCAATTGCCAGTCGGCCAGCTCCTGTAATTCAGCTAAACCGAAGACTTCAAAAGCTAAGTACCCCGTTGGGGACTCTTTCTTGCCTCAGCCGATGTCAGATAAAATTAATAATTGCTTAACTTGTGGGGAAACAAATACCTCATAAGGATTTCCACTCTTACTGCCTACCTTGCCTAGGCCCAGACCACGACATCTCGGCCTGTTCCGCCTGTGCTTCCTTCAACCGACGCACTCTAAGACGTCTGTCGGAGTTTGCAGAGGAATTTTTTGGGGCTAGTTTTGCTTACAAAATGTCGTCGGAGACTCTCACTTCACATTTAATGAAGAAACGCAAGGACAAGGACCGACACCCGCGGTCCGCGGTTTCGGCTGAAACCGTGGCCAGGCCTACCGCGAGTGTCTCGGTTTCGGCTGAAACAGAGTCCTTGGTACTACCGTCCACCGAAACCATACAACCGACAACCTCTGCCCCGGAGGCCACTACTGTCTCGGTTGTTGAATCTCCTTTGGAATCTGGTGTCCAGGAACCTTCCAACACCATTCCCTTAGACAAAACTACACCAGCACGTGGTGCAGCCATGCCTCCTGCATCCATGTCTATTAAGGCATTCTCTAGGGCTAAAGCTGCTAAACACTCAAAATCTATGCCTCCCAGGGTTATCCCTCAGGGACCCACTACAGGTTCTCAGATCCTTAGTCTAGCAGAGGACCTTATTTCATTAATTAGGGGCTCTCAGCCTCATCCGGACAGGGGCTCTCAACCTTCTACAGCAAAAAGGCCCAGGGTTGAGTCTTCTGATCCCCTCTCCTCAGATGAGGCCTCTGCTGGCTCTTCCCTCTCGGACTACCAGGAGGAGGCTTTTTCGGCCTACGAGGATTCAGATGCAGAAGAATCTATCCCTTCGGCCTCCCCTCCTGAAGAACTGTCTTTTGGGGAAACTTTGCACACTATGAGGGAGCATTTCCAATGGCAGGGCCAGGAATTCTCTGATTCCAGGAAGAGATTAAGGACCTTCTTGCATTTGCCTCAGCATAGACCTTTGGCTATTCCCCCTGTTTTGAATGTCATTGATGATGTGTACTCGGAATCTAGCACAACCCCTGACACTCTCCCTCCGGCTCCTGCCAAACCTGATAGGTACTACAGGGTCCCAGAATCGCATCTTTTCCTTTACAAGGCCCACTCTGCTGATCCAGAAACTATTTCCCAGGGCCCTAAAGGGGTCACAGCTGTCACTACAAAAAGTCCACTCCCCTCTGAAAGGGAGTCCAGGGCTTTAGAGCGATGGGGTAAAAAAGTGTATACTTCTGCTACCCTTGCTATGAGGGCTTTAAACTGTCAATTTCATATGATACAGTACCAAGAATATTTGTTAGATGAATTGCATAAAAAGCTGTCTTCACCTGAACCCCTAGATCGCAAATCACTTCAGGATCTGGTGCATAACTCTCAACAGGTTAGCAACCATTTTTTGCAGTGTGGTTATGATGCATTGGAAGCGTCATGTAGGTCAGCTGTGACGGGTGCAGTCATATGTAGGCATGCTTGGCTGAAGGAACAATCTCTGCCAGACCATGTTAAAGCAAAGCTTCTCGATGCTCCACTGGAAAAGCAAAAGTTATTTGGCTCCACTGCTCAGGAGGTCTTAAAGAAATTTGAAGAAAAGGCAAAATCTGTACAAACAGTCAAAGATTTTATGCAGGTCCAACCACCAAGATTCAGCAGAAATTGGCCTTCCAAGAACTGGTCCTTTCCAGACACAGACAGATTTCAGAGAGGCAAGAACAGGCGTGCCAGAGGTAGAGGGCAAACTAGAGGCTCCTACAGAGGACGCCAATGGCAGCCTCCCAACCAGAGAGGTAGTGCAGGGCCTACAACTGCTGCACAAGGACAGACTCGATGACTTTACTTTGACACCGCCAACCAGGGCTCAATTGAAAGCACCTTTGGGCGGAAAGCTTTCCTTATTTTCAGAAAATTGGCACATTATTACAAGGGACAAATGAGCACTACAAATAATAAACCAAGGATACAGGTTCCATTTCCACACATTACCGAGAAGAAAAGGCATGCCAGACCTGCCACCAAATCAAAGGGCAGAGGCTTTGAAACAAATCTCAAACTTAATAAGAATGAAAGCAATAGAAAAGGTTCCTCTCTCAGAACAAGGCCAAGGATTTTATTCCAGACTTTTCCTTGTTCCAAGAAAAGAAAAGCAATGGAGGCCTATTCTCGACTTGTCCGCACTAAATACTTATCTCATTGTGCCAAAATTCAAAATGCTGACTCTACAGCAACTCCTTCCCATGCTGGGCAAGGGGTCTTGGCTGGTAACTCTGGACCTCAAGGAGGCATACCTGCATGTCCCTATCAGACAAAGCTGCAGAAGACACCTCAGATTTCTTGCAGGTTCAGAGCATTATCAATTCTCAGCATTGCCCTTTGGCTTATCTACTGCGCCCAGAGTATTCACGAAATGCCTGGCATCAGTAAATGCACATTGCAGACTTCAGGGGATGCAAATATACCCGAATCTGGACGACTGCCTTATACAAGTGGACAGCCAACAAATTTTGGTAAAACACTTGAATTATGCCATCTGTCTTCTTCAGGCCTTGGGATATACAGTCAACATTCACAAGTCAAGACTTGTACCATCCCAAAGAATAACCTTTCTGGGTGCGGATCTAGACACAACCACCCAAATGGCTTTCTTCACAGAAGAAAAACAAAACCAACTACCGGATTACTTCACAAACTTGTCAAGACAAACTCAGCTGACTGCAAGAAAAATCCTGCAGGCCCTGGGTTACATGGCCTCCTGCATTCTTCTGATTCCTCAAGCAAGGCTACATATGAGGAAACTCCAATGGTACCTAAGGAGTTTATGGACTCAGCACAGTCACAGCTTGGAAACTTTGATACCACTCATCCCATGCCTTCAAAGGGAATTTCTATGGTGGGCTCAAGCAAGCCAGTCAAACAGGGGTTTGCCCTTCAGCAAACCAATAGCCAGCCAAACCATTACAACGGACGCTTCAGACCACGGATGGGGAGCGCACATGGGAGGAAGATGCATTCAAGGACTATGGTCACAAAAAGAGCTACGCATGCACATAAACCAAAAGGAAATGCTGGCAGTGATGCATGCAATCGAGGCCTTTAAGTTATTTCTGCATCAAGGCCACCTGCTAATAAGGACAGACAACACTACAGTTATGTGGTACATAAACAAGCAAGGAGGCACCCATTCCTGCCCTCTTTGCAGACTGGCAATGAATCTATGGGAACTTTCCTTGACTCTCAATATACAGCTGCAATCCCAGTTTGTACCAGGAAAGGACAATATACTGGCTGACAGCTTAAGCAGGGACATTATGGACGCACACAAATGGATGCTGCACCCAGACATCTTCCATCAGATAACACAATCATGGGGGAGACCGGACATAGACCTCTTTGCCTCCCCACACAATCATCAGCTGGAGAAATTCTGCTCAAGGACATACCACCCATAAGCTTGGAAAGTGGACGCTCTCTCTTTCAGCTGGAGAACTCTAACAGTGTATGCATTCCCACCTCTTCCATTAATGACCAAGGTCTTATTGAAGATCAGGGCAGAGCAGCCAAGAGTGATTCTGATAGCTCCGGACTGGCCAAGACAGCACTGGTACCCACTGCTAAAGAGCATGTCACAGACAAAACCATGGCTTCGGCCACAGTGGCCGCTTCTCCTGACACAGCACAATTACAAAACTCTGCATTCCAACCTGAAAACATTACAACTAGCTGCCTGGAAAATACCTTGACTCATCACCAGGATAAGCTATCCAAAAGAGTGAAGGATATCATCATGGAAGCTCGCAGGCCTTCCACAAGAAAGGTATACTCAGCAAAATAGAAAAGATTTCACACCTGGAGCACCTCAAAGGGCCTAGATGCAACAGTTTTGAACATGGCACATATCCTGGAATATTTGGCAGAAATGCTCCACAATGGCCTGTCTTACTCTTCCATTAAAATTCATGCTTCAGCAATTTCAGCAGAGTACAATACTGATCCACCTGTCTTCTCTCATCCTCTGCCAAGACAGTTTCTAAGAGGAATTAAAAACATCAATCCTCCAAGGAAACCACCAGTGCCTACTTGGGACCTTAACTTCGTGTTGGAAAAACTAACACTGCCTCCCTTTGAACCAGCGGCATCTGCAGAACTACAGTTCCTCTCTTGGAAGACTGCCTTCCTTCTGGCCATAACCTCAGCAAGAAGGGTATCTGAGTTACAGGCCCTCATGGCAGTACAGCCATTTCTTATTTTTCATCAAGACAGAGTCTCATTGAGAACCAATCCTTCATTTATGCCAAAGGTGGTATCTAGGGTCTCATTAAACCAAGCTATTCACCTGCCTATCTTCTTTACAAATCCACAGAACAAAGGGGAAAAGCTTCTGCACACCCTGGACATACACAGGCAGTTGCGCTACTACTTGGACAGAACTAAAAATTACAGAAAAACTGACCAGTTGTTTGTAGCATATGCTGCTGGTGCACAAGGAAAAGCAATTTCAAAACAGACAATTTCAAAATGGATAGGGAATTGCATTTGTTTCTGTTACTCCTTTCATGGAAAAACTGTGCCACCTAATATTAGATCTCATTCGACCAGAGCCACAGCCACCTCCACAGCCTTTTTTAAGAGGGGTGGCTTCCAAGGACATTCTAGAAGCTGCTACATGGAGCTCCGTGCATACATTTTCCAAGCATTACAACTTACCTTTATATTCCAGATCCAGAGCAGGCTTTGCTACGGCAGTCCTGCAGGGCATTTTAGCTACACCATCCTTTACATAGATCCTCCACCCCCAGATTGGCTATGGTATTCTACCCATATGTGATGACTGCAGATGCATCCTTGAAGGACATAGTACAGTTTTGTACCTACCATAAATGTAGATGTCCAATACGTATGCATCTGCAGTCAGGTTTACCCTCCCTCCCTCCTTCCCCTCTGTGGTATTTCTTGGGTACATTCCCCTCTCATAGCTAGCAGGGGGTTATCTATTATGGTATATTTGTTTTTATATATGTATATATTTTTGTGCATGTTTGGAATTTATTGCATTTCTCCAAATTTAGCCTTCCTTAGAGGGCACCTGGCATCTGGGGCAAGAAAAACTGAGGAAGATGGCGTCTGCTGACACTTTTATACCCCAGGCGCTCTGACGTCGGGGAAGGGGTGACATCAGCCGACGCCGGACCCAGACTTTGGAATCCGGCCGACCGAAGGGCTGCCTGAGGCAGGACAACCCATATGTGATGACTGCAGATGCATACCTATCGGACATCTACATTTATGGTAGGTACAAAACTGTACTTTATGCTGAGTCTGCTTATACTCTTAATAGCACAACAGGTAGTGTACTTGTTTTTGATGCAGAAGGCTGTGGGTTCTTCTCCCACAGTAGGTAGTTGCATTGCTGTTACTGTACTGTGTTGTAAAGGGGGATGGATGCTGTAGTCCTTTTTGGCGAAGATATCTAGTAGTAACTATGAACCTGTTATCAGTTTGCCATCCATTCCCTATTGCAATATTACTAGCATATCCCTTTTTTAATGCAACATAGGCAATTTATTCCTCAAGGGCAACAGGCACTTTATTTGTAGGTGAAACAATGAAATATAAAGTTGTTTGCTAGCAGCAACCTCTTCATTAGTTACAGATTTCTTTAATGTGGAATTGCGTAGATGACTTTTACAAGTTCAGAGATTGTGCATATATTTACTGATACTGGTGGACTAGAAGTTTGAGTAGACTTTTATGATGGAAATGTTCTGAATTGGGCTGTTTTGTCAATATTTGTGCATGCATTTTGTCTCATTGTTTACTGGAAAAATGTTCAAAACAGTAAATTTAAAATGCTCTCTAACTATACTGTATTGTACAAGAAATATAATTTAATACAATCAGGAAGGTGTATCAAAGAGAACCTGTATGTTCCATGTGCAAGGGGCGTAGGATTTGAAAACGGCACAAAGTTAATCTTTGTCTGCCACTGGCAAAATGTATTTTCTTTGAATGTGGGTTTCAGTGCTGTTTCAATGAATGTGAGTTTCAAGGGCAGGGAACTTTTAATGCTAAGTCTAGTTTCATTGTGAGATTGCATTGCTTTGTTTAGCAGATATTTATTGGTGTTCGTGCTGTAAAATGCAAAGCTTTTCTGGCAAATCATTTAGGAATGAAGTCACTAAATAATGACAGACATTAAGTTTCAGGCGTCATAACCTTCAGAAAAATGCATGCTAAAGCAAGACCTGCTATTCTGTCAACTGTCTTAAGTTTGTACTAGATCAATATTTAGTACTGTTTGTATGTTCCCCCGGTATATTTGGCCTTGTCCAGATTTCCTGCATTAAGAGGTTGAGAGGTATGTGCAAATAAATAGCTGTATAGAATTAGGAATATCCAAACCTCTCAACTGTCCCCAATTTTGGCTCAAAATGTTGCTCCCCCCTAATAATCCCTCTGCAAAATAGCAATTTTGGAAGAAAACGTGGAGGCTTTACAATTATAAATAACTAATAATCAGAGTTATACATTATTTTTATTTCAGAAATGCATGTAGATTCTCTAATTTCGTCAGCTGCTCAAGTTAACAGTGCTCATATTAAAATGGTGTCCCTTC
Source organism: Protopterus annectens (assembly GCF_019279795.1). Taxonomy (NCBI): domain Eukaryota; kingdom Metazoa; phylum Chordata; order Ceratodontiformes; family Protopteridae; genus Protopterus; species Protopterus annectens. Next base: position 372,907,438 of record NC_056744.1, read on the forward strand.
TTTAACAGGTTCCCAGCTGTATTGTCTGGCAATTTTATATTTTTGCATCAAATTTTTGGTCCGTGTTTCATAAAATTGCGGGTTTCTGGCAAATTAGTGGCAAATCATTAAAGACTAAAGTTAGAAAATAATGGCAGACATTTGAGTTTCAGATTTCATACCTTTCAGAAAATTCGTACTAATGAAAGACCTACTACTATTCTATTATCTTTCTAAATTTATAAGAGCAATATTAAAAAAAAAGTCTTTATTCTTGGGCCTTTGCTTCAGTTTTATTTATGGGTTTGTTGCTCTAGGAGGTTGAGGTGTATGTGTGTGTGTGTGGTAGGTAGCATACCTCTCAACTGTCCAAGTTTTGCAGAATGTCCAGATTTTTGCCCCATATTTTTTGTCTGTTCCTCATAAATTTTGTGATTTTCTAGAAAATCATTGAAGGCTGAAGTTGCTAAATAATGACACATTTGAGTTTCAGACTTCCTGTCCTTTAGAAAAATTCATACTAGCACAAATCCTGTTATTCTAGCAACTTTCTCATACTAGCACAAATCCTGTTATTCTAGCAACTTTCTATGTTCACGAGAGCATTATTTAATATCTGTCCCTGTTTATTTTAGGCTTTCTCCAAATTTCTTGCACTAAGAGGTAGGTGTGTGTGTGTGTGTGTGTGTGTGTGTGTGTGTGTGTGTGTGTGTGTGTGTGTGTGTGTGTGTGTGTGTGTGTGTGTGTGTGAATGAAACACCCTAGTTAGAGGTAGCAGGTGGTTAGTAATTTACTCAAGCTAAAAATCTGTACCTTGGTTACAGAAAACAAAAGCATGAATCCTCTACCCCAACTACCATGCTGCATTTTTCAAAGAACTGACTTTCAGGTTCATTTTCAATTCAAGGAACTGAGTTTGAGTGAATCTGTATTATATTACTGAAGAGGCATTACAGCGAATGCCTCTTCATCAATACTAAAAGAGCAAACCATGAATTACGAGAATGGCTATAGCTTGGCTGGGGCGGGGGGTAGCAGTTTGAGAGCTGTGAGTACAAATTTGAAAATCCTTGCTACACCCCTGGACATGGGCACACTATTCCTATTACTAATGGCCTGGGGAGACTTTGCTTCAAAGACTTGGTTTGAAAAATATGGCTTTGCCTTATTTTACCCTTTGTGTAACTCACTTACCAGTGTTCCTTTCAACCTCAAATGCTTTACAGCCGCTTTCATGAAATTTGTTTCTAAGCATCTGGACATCTTGCCCAAAAGTGTCATCACAGTTATTCAATCTTGACACACTCATTGTTTGATCCTTGATAACATTTAGAAGTATATGGCCGGGGTGCATACTGTCCCTGTGCAAGATGGCATTCCTCATACAAGATTTTCTATATAATTTAGTCTGGAGGCTCCTGGTTGTGTCAATGCTAACTAGCACATCCAGAAAATCTATTTTACTAGTAGAGAACTTGTAAGTGAATTTTAGAAAAGAGGTGGTAGACTCCAAATAGCTAATGTACAGCATAAGCTGTTCTTCAGTCCGTCCATCCCCCACAAAAAACAAGTCATCTACAAATCTCCTGTAGAAGCTCACAAGTGGGGCATATTCATCCAAATTTAACAGGGAGTTATTCTTCCACTAAGCCATGACTATGTTGGCGTAGCTATTGGCACAAGGTGTGCCCATAGCTACGCCAACCTTCTGTAGAAACAGATGTCCTTCAATAATAAATACATTCTTTTCTAACTCAGCTTCCAGGAAT